>NC_047513.1:10270460-10357960 GCF_902827115.2 Pseudochaenichthys georgianus | reverse complement strand
CTGTGTCGCCCCTGGATACGGGGGTGATCTCTTCTCTTCTCCTCCCATCCTCCCTCATGCCAGGCACGCAGCCGGGAGTGTGCGTGTGTGGCAGTCAAGGGCGCACAAACACAGCTAAAGGAGTGACACATTCAGAGGAAGACAGTGGACATACACACACATACCCATACACACAGTGCCAAGACTATTTGTCCGAAGTTGTTGCATCAGAGCATGTGCATGTTGAAATTCTTAAAATTCCAAAACATGAAACAAACAACGTGTGTGTGAAGTGCTGGATGATGGTTGAAAACATAAACAGCAGGACAAGAGTGTACACAGCACTCTCTGTCAATGTGTGTGGGACTACGTTGAAAGCAAAGGCAACAACATGAATTTCAGCATGTGATATGAGCAGATCATAGATGTCTAAGATTCAACTGAAAGAATGTGGGTCAGAGGGCTAGAAGCAGACACTGTTAGTTTGAGTTGCTTCAATTGAGTGAGTGAAATTCAAAGCTGGTAGAAAATGTTAAAAATCTATTTTCATTCTGACAGCTCTTAATGAATCAAATGACAAAAAAAACGAGGAAACAAATCCACTGATGCTGGCCTGCAAGCAGCCTATACAATAATTGTATGTGTCCTAGTATATGCAATGATTGGCTCGCCTACCTGCTTATTTGCATGTCATCTTAACATTGCAGCGGCAAGTGTTTTCTTGCAAGTGAATGTGATGACTTTGAGTTTCTTGCCATTACCAATGGCAGCGATTGGCTACGATTTCAATTTGTTTTGGGGAGTGGCTTCGTAGGGAGGCCTGAAGGATTTGCTGGTGTTTTTTTCTTTCGGTTTGACACTTTAAAAATGTAGCTAGATGATCAATGATAGAGGAACAATCGTGTAAGTCAATTATGTTAAAGGGTGGGGATATTGAGGTTGTGCAGTTTCTGGATCATCAGGTGCCTTTGGATGGTGTTACACGCAGAGCTGAACTCCAACAGGCAGACCGACAGGCAGACCGACAGGCAGACCGACAGGCAGACCGACAGGCAGACCGACAGGCAGGCAGACCGACAGGCAGACCACAGCGTCCTCTGTGCCCCTCCTGGCAAATTGAAGGGGGTCCATTTGAGGGGTGAAAGCTGAAAGAAGTATGGTGAGCAAAAATGTCTCCATGCACTTCATGATTATGGAAGTGAGGGCAACAGGACAGTAATGATTTAATTCTTTAGGTCGGGGTTTTTTAGGAACTTTGGCGATGGACAGTTTTCCAAACGGTGGGTATTGTGGCCGTGTGGTAGTATTAGTTGAGAATTCCAGGGCATAGGATTTCAGCATCCTAGCTGGGATGCCATCAGGCCCTGGGGCTTTACCTATTTTCAGAGGTGGCAAAAGTACACTCTGTTTACTTAAGTAGAAGTACAGATACTTGTGTAAAAAAAAGACTTTGGTAAAAGTAGAAGTACTGATTCAACTTTTTACTTAAGTAAAAGTACAAAAGTACAGTCTCTGAAATGTACTCATTTTACATGGGTTACTTTGCCTTAATATAGGCCTACACAAATCAAACAAAAATGATTAGTGCATTCGAGACAAATCATTTTTTGCGCCCACAACTTCAAACATCTCCCATGGATGCGGGAAGTCTTGCTGGTGGTCTGATGAATCGCCTCCGTGAATGTTATCTTCATTTTCAGTCCTGTCGCTGACTGTACTAGCGTTACTCATGACATGGACATTATGCCGTTAGACCTTTCTCCGTTAATGTCTCTGCCTAGCTGTTTCGTCATACGTGTTTTACGTTGTTTTCGTCTGTCGTGCATGATCTGCACACCATGGCTAGTCTTCTCTACGTGTTATCACATCCAGTGTTGAATCAGTCTTGATGTTGGGGAAGGCCCGCAATGATGCAACATAAATATAATTGATAATTCACCTCACATGCATTATAACGAAAGTAACGAGCCTGTTTTTAAAATGTAAGAAGTAGGAAGTATAGATATTTGTGTTGAAATGTAGGGAGTAAAAGTAGTCAGAAAAATAAATACTTAAGTAAAGTATAGATACCGGAAAAATCTACTTAAGTACATTAACGAAGTATTTCTACCTCGTCGCCCACCTCTGCCTATTTTACACCGGTTGAGTTGATGCCGAACCTCCTCTTCTGAAAAGGGATCCAGTTCTGTAGTGTCGCGTGAAGGAATATTTCTCAACCATTCCTCATCTGCAGAGAAATCTTGTGTGTCAAAGCGAGTGTAGAACGTTTTCAGTTATGCCACAAAGGATTCTGGGTTGTTTATTGCACTGGGGTTGGATTTGGGTTTGCATAGAGTTTAGAGTTAGAGTTTTTAATTTCTCGAATGCCTGCTTGGTGCTCATGCTGCCAAATTCTTGCTCTATATTGTGAACTCCAATTTAGCTATGAACACCACTTTTTTTGTTCAACTCAACACTGTTCCAGTTCTTCAATGAGGCAATAGACAAAGTGAAATCATAAAGCACAAGAGTCCATGGGTTTTAATTTTTGTGAGGACATGCAAAAAACAAATAAAGATTATGAATGAAAATGGGAACACCAAATGAGATGACTTCATTTCCAAACAGCTGGCGACACAATATCAGTAATGTAACATATGCTGTTTCAATCAAACAGCTAATCAAAGCGTGTGCTGTTAATGTGATTGCACCTAATAAGAGAAGATAGCCATTTATTAAGGCCTTTGGGGGACATAAAAGCGAGATGCAGCAGAAGGGGAGGAGACAGGATAAAAACGGATTTTCAAAGGTGCTACGTGTGGAGTTTAAACGCCAATTAATCACTATCACAATAATTATGGTGGTATGATTAAAGAGACACTTAAAACCATTTAAGACACATTCACAGTGAAGCTCCTCTAGATCCCTTTCGTTCACAACAGATATCTCCGATGTGAGAGTAAAAATACAGCAGCTTGAACATATGTGACCTGCTCTATCGAAATCAGTCGCATTCACCCGATGGCACATTTTGAGTTGTATACCATGATATCAGGATTGTTGTTGTACTCCAAATATTAAGCAAATTATGTCACATTATATAATGACTGTCACCGAGTCATCATTTTGAGAAAAAGGCCTTCAAAGTTTCCTCTTCTCTGGAATCCATCGATCTGATTGATTATTAGCGGAGCAAATTATCCCAGAATCCCCAGCTATCGTTTGGACTACACCATGTGCTCTGTTTGACAAACCCCGTTTTTTTTCACCATTCATTCCAATGGCTGCCATCTATGTCACGTGATCTTGAAATTTCTCCCTGCAGAAAAAAAAAACATGGCCGAACTTCGTTTTATTCTCGGTGGAAAATGCCTATTTTAAAGTTAGTTTGGCCATTAAAATGCGTTTTGATGTCATTTGATGCGAGAAATATGAGTTGTTATTTCAGATTATGTGTGCAGTGTATGTATATGATCTTTAGTTTGCTAGTTATTACGAAGATTACTTCAGGAAATTGCGTCCATAGAACGTTTTCATTGTTACCAAGGTGGTTGCTAGGGACGCTGCTATCGATATTATTTCTGTTATGTTGTGTAACTGTTTAATGGTGTTATCTTTATTGCTAACCCCTTCTCCGTCAATGTATAGTGTTGGTCCACAGCGCAAACATATTAGTTTAACAAAATCCGCATCTAAAGATAGCCTACATTATTTTCCCCTGTGCAATTCCAGTCTCACATCTCACATCACATCGTCATTAACAAATACCGGAAATAGACCGAAAACATTTTTTAAAAATAAAATAATACTTTATTCCGAGTGTGCTTGCTTTTCTCTTTTAAAGTCATCACATAACGGCATTGTAATACACGGTTCGGCTGCATTAAATATTACATATATGCCGTAGTTCAGTATTTATAGAGCCCTGATGAGAAGACTTCTAGACAAACATGAGGAACTGAAAACGTGACGTGGATCATAAATATATCAGCCATTAAACAACATCTTACATTTATTTTCACACAATACGTCTCCTTGCAGTATCAACACTAATTCGGCTGACTTTTATTTCATTTCATTTCATTTCAAACCTTTATTTATACAGATAAAATCCCATTGAGATCATTGATCTCTTTTCCAAGGGAGACCTGTTCAAGTAGTTCCACATGAAACATAAAAGCATAAACAGAACAACAAAAGGACATCATACAGCATAATTTACAAAATTATCCACATAAACAGGTACCAATAGCTTCCGATTGAGTAGCATCCAACCGAGCTTTAACAACATTTAGTGGCACCAGATTGTTCAGTTTCCATTTAATTTGCAGACTATTCCAAGACAGAGGAGCTGCGCATCTAAAAGCTGTCTTCCCTAAGACAGTCCTAGCAGTTGGCACATTTAATAAAACCACAGCATTCGATCTCAGGCAGTAGCCACTTACAATTCTCTGTGAGATCAGGGAGCAGATATAAGATGGAAGTTTCCCTAGCATGGCTTTGTATATAAAAATGTACCAGTGACTGAGCCTCCGTACAGTTAGTGAAAGCAAACCAGCCCTTGCATACAGGGTACAGTGATGGGTTAATGCTTTACAGTTTGTCACAAATCTCAGTGCACTGTGATACGCAGCATCTAACTTGACCAGGCAATTGGCAGGTGCATTCATATAGACCAGATCCCCATAGTCCAGCACAGGTAAAAAGGTCACAGTGACTAGCCTTTTCCTGGCCTCAAGCGAGAAACAGGACTTTTTTCTGAAAAAGAACCCTAGCCTAACCCTCAGTTTTTTTAGCAGGTTATTGACATGAAGTTTAAAAGAGAGACAATCATCAAGCCAGATACCAAGGTATTTGTAACAGGCAACAACTTCAAGTTTTGTTCCTTGCGTAGTTACAATATCTAAAACAGGCTCTGGTGTCTTTTTAGCTTTAGAAAAGAGCATTACCTTGGTTTTATCCACATTTAAAAGAAGCTTTAATTCAGAGAACTGAGTCTGAATAATGTTAAAAACAGCCTGTAATTTAACAACAGCCTTCTTAATGGTGGGACCTGCACAGTACATCACAGTATCATCCGCATACAAATGTAAAGTAGCTTCATCCACATTATCACCTACGCTGTTAATATATATGGAGAATAAAAGTGGTCCTAAAACAGAACCTTGTGGTACACCATTAGAAATGTTTAACCACTCAGAAGACAGTCCATCAAAATGAACACATTGGGACCTTTCAGAGAGGTAGTTCACAAACCACCCCACTGCAAGGCTGGATATGCCAATACTGAGTAGCCTCTGCTTTAAGATGAGATGATCAACGGTGTAAAACGCTTTGGAAAGGTCAATAAATAGAGCTGCACAACTCTGCTTATTATCTAAAATACTAGTAATGTCATTCACCACTTTCATTGTGGCAGTGATGGTGCTGTGTTTCTTTCTGAAGCCTGACTGATGTTTAGACAGGATGTCATTTGTACATAAAAACTCCTTTACCTGTTCACTCACTAGGCGTTCAAGAACCTTAGCCAGAACTGACAATTTAGAGATTGGCCTATATTTATTTAAAATAGTTGCCTCCCCTCCTTTCAGTAAAGGCAAGACATAAGCAGACTTCCATACTTTTGGAATTGTATTTGTGCTGAGGGAGAGGTTAAAAAGAGAAGTAAGAGGTGGAGCAATAAAGTCTGCAGCTATCTTTAAAAAGAAAGGTTCTAAGTTGTCCGGGCCAGCCGGTTTCCTAGGATCTAGCTTAGATAAGGCTTCATGAACAACAGTAAAAGGGGTAAAACTGAAAGGGTTTTCCAGACCACGTTGTTCAGAGTCACAGACTGTGGTGTTTACAGAAGCAGAGTTAGTGACAGAATCAAATAGAGAACCACAGGACACAAAATGCTCATGAAAGCAATTTAGCATAGTGGCCCTGTCCGATATAGAGCCAGATGCTGTGGTAAGGCACGGAGGTAGCTCATTACGGATCTCACCGGTTGATATCGATTTTATTGCTTTCCAAAATTTCCTAGGATTATTTAGGTTTTCTGTGGTAACTGACAAATAGTACTTCGACTTTGCACTTTTGACATTTGAAGTGAAGCTATTCCTTAGCTGCCTAAAACGCAGCCACTCTATCTCTGAGCCTGATTGCCTAGCCTTTGCCCAGGCCTTGTTTCTCTCATGAAGGAGACTAGACAGCTCAGCAGAAAACCAAGGATTGTCTCGTCCCTTTACTCTAAATGTACGCAGGGGTGCATGTCTATCAATGATCTCCATAAAACCAAGATAAAAATAAGACCATGCGGTTTCTACATCAGCACACAGATCGATTTTACCCCAATCAAAATCAAACAGATCATGCACAAAACCCTGCTCCACAAAATGTTGTATGTCTCTCTTGATGATAATGCGAGGTTTAACCTTTTGGACCTTAGTGTCCCTAATTGTGGCTACAACACAGTGATCGCTCAGATCATTTGCAAATACTCCCACGGATGAATATTTATGGGGAACATTAGTTAAAATGAGATCAATTAGGGAGGATTTATTAGGGGACTTAATATTTGGGCGAGTAGGACTGTCCACAATCTGAGTAACATTCAATGAGATACAAAGGTTTTTAAAATCCTCTGACACTGCAGTTAACCAGTCCCAGTTAAAATCTCCAAGTAGCACTATTTCCTTGTAGTCTAGTTGTGATAAAAGATTTGCTAGTGAAGACAAGGAGTCTTTGACAGCTGAGGGGGGTCTGTAGCAGCCCACCACCATGACCTGTTGACCCTTTGCCACTTCTATATTTAAGGCTAAAAATTCAAATTGCTTACTGATCGATTTGGAAACTAATGTGGTTACATTGAACTTATTCTTAACATAAATTGCAACGCCACCACCTTTATTAGGCCGGTCGGTACGATACACATTAAAACCATTTAAGGCAATGTCAGAGGCCAAAATAGACTTATTTAGCCATGTTTCAGATAAGACAATGACGTCAGCGTCAGTCGAGCTCGCCCAGATACGGACAAAATCTAGTTTACCTAACAGACTGCGCACATTCAAGTGGATGAAACCCAACCCAGACCTAGCTTTAAAATCAGCAGGAGTAGCGATCTGACTATTACTACTGGGCGGACCAGGGTTAGGTTGTACATTTCCTGACAGTAATAACAACAAAAAAACCAGGCATCTTTTCCTCTTAAATGACACACATACATTGTCATCTAATTTAGAATCACCGGAAAAGTCTGCGAGAGTGTGATTAGAGCTTAAGAAGCAGTCCTGAAGAACCATCATCGCAGGAAAATAAAAAAGACAAACATATTTTGTCGAGCAGATTGACTGTGACAAGGCAACTGGTAATTGTTTGAGCAACACATCCGAACCTTTGCAGGGGATGCCCACTGCGGGTGGCAGAACAGACCTGAATACAGTAGTCTTCTCAGAATGACTAGAGATCTTCTCATAGTCCAAAACAGTTAACAAGTTATATTTGATCCAATTGGTAGATAGGCTGTATTTACACCATAACGGTGCACAGCTGATATAAAGGGACACCTAGTGGTTAAAGCATGTTATTGAATTTCATTATTTGTATTATTAGATATTAATAGGATCCCTATAAAGTATATTCATTACTCGTTATTCTCTACTAATAGTTAATTAAAGACTGTATATAATGACTATTTTGCACATCCCTTTCAAGATTTCAAGATTTTCTAAGTTTTATTGACATATCATATAGGCCTACACAACTATGGTGTAGTTATGCATTGAATGAAAAACTTGGGTCGCAGGTTCCTCAATAGTGCATTACAAGACATCTATCAATATTTGTGCATACCTCCAGCAATGTTAACTATGTTGAAGCACTTATTTTAACTGATATTATACATATGTATTATACTCTTATAAGATGTATGTAGATATTTCATCTCCGGCCTTGTCAGGTATTGAACAATCAATAAATAAAGAACACAGAATTGTTAAATATAAAACACGGAATTTGTGTGATTATACTAAATGATTTACAAATAAACACCACTGTATATTTACAACTGTTACACATGCTGATGTAACGCAAATGTTCCAACTTGGGATCAATAAAGTATATCTTATCTTAAGCTGATCGATGGCTACTGCCATATTTGCAAAATTTGCCTCTGAACCCTGACAAGTGCATGTTTCAGGCTTATCAATTAATGTAATGTAATGTAATGTTATCAATTAACAACAGGGGTCACAAACATAAGATCAGCTGTTAAATAAAGCTTTTCTGACCTTAGCTGGCATGTGTGTATATATATTAATGCTGCCCATTATGGGCACAAGCAATTTTCACCCATTTATTAATTATATGTTTTAAATTTGAGCGTTTCCTATCCCCTAAAGCTCCAGGGATGTACACCGTTTAATACTGGCAACTTCTTATTATGGGAAATACGAAAACGTCTTTTAAAACTACAACTCCCAGTAGATAGAGAACATGTTGCGAAACTGTGAAGTAACACATTTGTTTGTGTGAAACGCTTAATGAACTACACCTCTGGTCTCACAGAACAACACACGTCACCAAGATGGCCGTCACTACTGTCTTTTCAACAAAAGGATTGACTACCCTCACGATCACCACAAGGAAACAGGTCCAGAAGAATGTCATACAAAGCTGCCTGCCTTCCTTCCTTTGATTCTCTCTGAACTGCCTGGTCTTTTTAATGTTTAATGTCAACCATTTCTGCAGATAGCATGAAGTAGAAAAGATCGGCGATTGCCGATGCTAGCGTTAGCATTTCTCCCCCGGGCTTAAATTGTGTATTATAGAATGATCACACCGGTGACAGTACTCTTCAAAGGGTTCACGAAATATGACTACTACTCTTACTGTTTAACATTTTGGGTTACTTGATGTTACTTCATGTTAAGGCTAATACAAATGACAAGGCTGTAATGCTAACTAACGTGTTAGTTAGGTAGCTAACTTGATCAGCCACTCCTGGTCCTTTCATCAGACAGGAAGCAAAATACGAGCAAGACCCATTGC
This sequence comes from Pseudochaenichthys georgianus, assembly GCF_902827115.2. Lineage (NCBI taxonomy): Eukaryota > Metazoa > Chordata > Actinopteri > Perciformes > Channichthyidae > Pseudochaenichthys > Pseudochaenichthys georgianus. Next base: position 10,348,972 of record NC_047513.1, on the reverse strand, counting down.
TGGTATGATAACAACCGGGTACTAATCACACAGGCATCTTGTTAAAGTTATCTTATCTTAGCCAGCGCCATATAGATAGATTACATCTATATGGCGCTGATCTTAGCTATCTCTTAGTGGAGGAAAACAATTGTGACATCACTTACGCGACTCTGGGATTTGTAGTCTTTCTAGTTGCGTATTTTTCATAGTCTTACATTTCAACAGTTTTACGACAAACTGTGATTTTTTTGACATGGAAATTATTTTTTAAGATTGACAAACATCACATGTGTAATTCGTGGCCAGGGTTGAGTTGTAATGGAATACATGTAACGGCGTTACGTAATCAGAATACAAAAATCTAGTAACTGTATTCAGCTTGCGTTACATTTGAAAAACGAGTAATCTGATTACAGTTACTTTCGTAAACCTGAAGTGAATACATTTTGGATTACTTATTGGAATTATTGGTGGAAAGATTTCCTCTCAACATTTAATATTCAAGTAGTTACAGCCGAATCATCACAGCCCACAAAACCACCGCAGATGGACCAAAAAAGCGTTAGAAAAAAAATCGCGGGTCCGCTCGCTCAGTGAAACAATAACAACGAAACATGGAGGAACAAAAGTCTGCGTTTAAATCGTGTGTTTGTATATATAGGTGTGTGTGGTTAAAACACATCAGCCTGCGGTCGCTCTTTAGTCTTTAGCCTTACTAATGATTATTTCTGAAGGTATACACAGTGAAGGCGGTGCGAAAGGCGGTGCGAAAGGCGGTGCGAAAGGCGGTGCGAAAGGCGGTGCGAAGGGCGGTGCGAAAGGCACTGCGCGGCTCGCTCGTCTTCTCAGAGGCTGAGTTAACCCTCCCGCTGCCTCCTGGCGCTGCAGAGATTTCATGAAGTGAAGGAGGTTTTCCTTCTAAAAAACAGCTGTGGGCAGCAAATACTGTGAGTGTCACGGACATGAATTCATAGATCAAGGCAGACTGGTGCACACACTCTCCTGTTTTGCCAATCCGGTGCTTAAACTATAGCTCTACACCCCTGGCCGAAATGTCCTTAAAATGAAGTCCGAGTTCGACATTTGAATTCATGTCCTGCCAACACTGGCAGGACAGAAGGCGACACACCCGTTCTAAGCCGTGTCCCTCACTCCTCACATCCCAAGCTGCATCCCCAACAAGTGTATTATGTTGTTACATCGTTTCAGATGTGATGTTTCAGTTGTGCTCTTGATAAGCCATTACAACAGTAAAACACGTTCAGTTTCCTTTTGCTTTTTGTGTCTCCTGTTCACCAAAACATACCCATCTGTGATGGAAAAAGAAAGTGATCCAAAAGTAATCAAAAAGTAATCTGATTACGTTTTTAAGACACGTAACTGTAACTGTATTCGGATTACTTTCAGGGCCATGTAATCAGTAATCAGTAACTGATTACATTTACAAAGTAACCCTCCCAACCCTGTTCGTGGCACAATTCAAACGGGATCGAAAGATACGTTTTCTCTCTCCATTGACTTCAATACATTATTTTTCCGAAATAAGGTCCCATGAACCGGAAGTAGATGGGCGTGATTTCGCCACTCTTTGAGTGGACAGCTAAGTATGTTTTCACCGATCTGCTACTGGGCCGGCCCGTCTGACACATTTTAAAATACATAGTGCCCACTCCTGATCTAAACACTCAGTCCTTTACCTCACTGAGCTCTAGTTATCAACCTCAATCCAATAACAATCCGCGGTACTGAAGGTGCCCTCTCTCTCTCTCTCTCTTGCTCGCTCGGACGCTCGCTCGCACTTTGGCTGTGAGCTGCGGGCGCCTGATAAGTCAACATCCCCCACTTTCTTCACTTACAGCGCCCATCGTACAGGGCAAATGCAAAAATGTTGCCGGCCCAGGGTCCAAAGGGTGTTTACTTTATTCATTTATTAATGTAAATGTATTACATCAAGGGCAGAAAATTAGGCAGAATTTTTCTCCCAGAGCAGCACCCCTCCAGATCTGGTGCCCTAGCCTAGGTGATTCGAGGAATAACCAGACCATCCCCCGGTGAAATCATCGGCCATCCGCCCCATCCCCTTACTGTGTATCGCTCACTGATTGGACGCTGCAGCTGCAACGCATGCACTGATCTTATGCTTCTTGACATGAGAGCAGTTTACCAGCGGAGTGAAGAAAACACATGAAACTCACGGGACTCACTTCTCAGTTTATAAAGTGTTTTGTTTCAATTAATGTATCATTTAGTGACAAATATGTGATATATCTGAACAACAAAGTGGACAAAAATCATTTTATTCATTTATTGTAAGCATTTTCATGATCGTTTTTTTCCTTTTTTCATTTTCATTTTGCTACAGAACCACACAAACAAACACAATGTGAAATCCAATTAATGTTAATCTAACTGGGTTGTGATAGATAATATATCTCTTTTTCTTCTCTGAATTATTTTATTTCTATTGTGCACTCAAATCAATATTAATTAAACATTAATACATTTTAAGAATGGCGTTTATATTTTTTGAGAATGTGTTCTTATTTAATTTAATTTGGGTCTACAACAGATGATAGCCTACAAATGTTTATGTCAATAAATGTGTACTAACAGACAGTGGCGGTTCTAGACCAATTTGACTGGGGGGGCCACTGGGGGGCCAGTTATTTTCTGAGGGGGGCACAATAAATGCAGGACGAAAAAGAGAACTAGACAGTATGAAGTAATTGCGCATAAGAAAACAATTCAATACAGTTATTGGTATTTGTTTCAGTACACTTATTTATTTCAGATAGATCGTATAGTTATTACTGTTAGCTTCAGCTTAAGTTATAGTGCAATGTTTGCACTCACACCATATGTATATAAAAATAAAGGCAATGAACAGTTACATCTCTACTTTACATAAGGGTGTCTGCACACCCCTGCGAGATGGAGTTCATGACTTTATGAGCTGTTCATGAGCACTCATGAAACATTCATGAACAACTCATATGTTCACTTGTCATGTTCATGAACCAACATTCTTAAAATGCTCATGAACCATTTTAAAGAGCAGTTCATGAAATGTTTATGAACATTGTTCATTCATATAAAGTTCCTGTTTTGCTCATGACAGACTTTTATGAGCAATTTATGAACTTTTCATGATCCAGCCAATCACAACATTATAATTAAAACCCCAAAAAGTGTGCATGAGTATTTCATGAACTTTTCATGACTATGAGCATTTCATGAATTTTGGATGATTGTGGCAAGTTCAGAGCATTTTATGAACTTTTGATTCATGTCACTTTCATGAACAGTTCATCAACTTTGTTATGAGCTGTTTATGAGCTGTTCATGAATATGGTTCACTAATATTTCATGAACTTTTCATGACAAGTTCATGAACAGTTCACTATCATCTCACTGGGGCAATCTCACATTACAGCAACAAAATCCTGCGGTTTTTGGCAAACCGAGTACCAGAAAATATACATTAAAAAAAACAAAAAAAAAGCTTTTCATTGTTAGGGGGGCCACAGGGGGGTCAGAGGTCAATGTTAGGGGGGCACTGGCCCCCCCTAGAACCGCCCCTGCTAACAGAGGCGGGGGTGTTTGTGAAAATAACGGGGACACACACGTGACGCTCCGGAGGAAAGGACGTCCCATTGCTCTTAAAACTAATTTCCCTGCTTCTTCTCCCTTCTCGTGGTTTCCTTGCGTCTCTCCATGCTTCCCTGGCGGGAGGGACTAAGACGCAAGGAAAAGAGGCAAGTGAGGGACGCAAGGATTGCATTTAAGAGATGTGAAAAGCAGCCATGGTGCCTGAGAGCAAGGTCAATGGAATATCAAATGTGTGTTTGTACTTAGCATATTGCTTTTATTCAGTATTACATTCAGCCTGCAAGTAAAGGGCTGTAAATTAAGCTTGATATTGCAAAAGCCTCACGCATGTATTTGCTGCTGTGACTACCTACCTGATTCTGAATTTAGACTTTCAACAAGGTCTTGAAACCTGGCTGCAAGAATAGTTTTAAAATAGTAAATTAAGTGTTGCTCTAGTTGCTAAGTATATTAGATATAACCTCGTATAAATGATAAAAGACGGGTTACATGCATTTTTGCTACTAAACATCCCCTTAGGTAAGCAGTGAATGCATTATCACATGGTGTCATTTACTGTAAGTGCATTAGGAAAGACCATTATGCAATTAAACACCGGTTCAGGGCGCCTCGTAAATGTGACACTGAGTGCTTCAGGGGAGAAGCCTCATCCCGATGAACTGTGACCCTGGCATTTTACTACCCTTAACATAGGAATATACGGAGTAGGGATATAGGGAGTTCTATGCGGATACATTTACGCAGGTGACCACCGCAGGAGAGACATTAAAAGAGGACATTAATCAAAGCACGCGTGACAGCGGAAGTACAGTTGCCTTTTATAGTGTGCTTTGTTGTAAATCTCATTCCGAGTCAACACGTTGAACTCCTGAACCTACTGTGTAATTAGGACTGTAAAATGGCAGGGAGAAAAAGTATTAGAAGGTAATTCCTACTTGCGAGAGGGAGCATGTGTGTGTATGTGACTGTGTGTGTAGTGGAATGAAGGAGAAGAAGTAAGAGAGAGAGAGAGAGAGGTAGTGTCTGTGAGATTTATCCATATCTGCAGTGTTCCTAATACTGGCAGCACTCAGCGGTGGCCTTTAGTCAGCAGAAATGACAACCAGCTCTATCTTGCCCTGCAGACAGCAAGAGAACTGAGCACTGTCTCCCAACTCTTACGTTTGTTCTTCCCACCTTTCTTTTGTCTTTCATCCTGTTTTGTACATTAGTACAGTATTTGAGATTTTGTTTTACTTTCCAACACTTTCAGGTTCCATTACATATTCTGTTTGCCCAAGACCACTGTAACGTTTTGCAGAATGCTTTGCACTTGCCCTGATTGCAATGCGAGTTCCTACAACAATCCTTAATCTGATAAACACTTAATTGATTGAACTGGCCCATTTATTTTTAGTCCCAAACTAGAGTAGACATTCTCTTTATCCATCTATGACGTAGTCCCACAGACTTACATGGGTGCGGAAAGTGGCCGTGGTTAACTGGGTTCGAAAAAATATATACAAGCATCCTGGCATCATGCACAATATTCTGTCCGGTGTCTTGTTCCTTTGGTGGTCAACCACTAAAATACTTATTTATTTCTTCCGCTTGCAACAGTTGTTATTCTTTAGGACCGTGAACTATATTCCTTCAATCTTAAAAATAATAGTATAACAACAGTGTTAATATTTGTAGACACATTCACACGACCAAAATAAATATCAGGCATTTGTTTTAGTTCTTTATTAAAATCATCTTTTTTATTTCTTTCCTGCTTGCAGTGCAGCACAATATTGTCAAAATGGTCCCGACAGGTGGCAGAAGGCTGAATCGGAGGGGTAGCAGCACTACCACCCTAACCTGTGTGTATGTGTGTGTGCCCATGTAAATCTGACAGTGTATGCATGTTTGTGTGTTTAATGTGCCTGTGAGAGACTATGACAATAAAGTGTTGCACCACTAGCCATCATCCCGTACAGTCAATACAGCAGTATTAATACAAGGCCTTGAGACATTGTTCAGAGGTGTAACAGGCAGAAACTGTGGATGTGTTTCCACTGCAGGCTAAAACTGGTCTTACCAGGGCTCAGGGTTGAAGAATTATTCATCTTTGACCAAACTGACTTATCAATGTATCATAAGCAAGCAATGGTTGGACAGGAGGATGGATCTCTTATCTCAGGCAGTGTTTCCATGTTCCACTCAATGATGTGTGCAGGATCATTGTTGTTTATTCAGGAATAAAAGTTGCGAAACGTTTGAAGATGTGATAATAAAAAGAAAGCCCTGGTTAGGCAATTTTTGGCCTTAGTGGAAACCATACTAGCAAGCAGATTTAGCCCTACCCATATTAACTTTTAACCAGTTTTGTAAAATTAAGAAAGAAACAGTGTGTCTGTTGTGTATAATGTCATATAATCTTTTTTTTCTCTTTTGTTGACAGCACAGCAGCTTGGCAGATACAACACACTATTTACGTATATCAAAGTCCTTATGTATACTGTATAAGTTGGTCGGCAGGGGTAGCTGTGCACGTTTTTGTATAGTATTACAGCTACTAAGAGATGCAAATAAAAAGCCTGTGCTGCTCGCTACATTGTGTTTCAAAGAGGTCACCTTACTCTACTCCGCGGTAAAAACTCTAGGGTCCAATGTAAACCCAAAACAGGGTTGAGAAAGTGACTCTTACATATGTGAGAGTTGTGGTAAAAGCTGCTGTATCCATAAAAGGTTTAATTAGTTGTTAATCCGTAGCCCCCACCAAAATAAAGGCCCCTCTAGGTAGACAAAGACACGCCACCACTGCTACAGTGACACGGTCATAAGACACTCGTGCAGTCCTCCACTCTGTCACTTTGTTGAAATCTCAGCGTCAGCTACAGTAGATAGCCAATGGAGGTGAATGGTTGGTCTTAAGAGAGCAAAAACACAGTTACATACTGGTCTCTGTTTTCGCTGGGGGGTAGGGAGCTGGGAAGGAGGTGTGAGACAAGGAGAGAAAGACAAACAGACAAAAAAGACATTGATTGAGATAATACCGAAAATGTAGTAGACAAACTTAAATAACATAGCTCTTAGTGCTTTGAAATATACTATCATATGTATTTAGATATACTCTTTTTTTTTTTTTAAACAGACCAGCTTTACAATTGCAGACACACAACAACACAGTGGAAAGACATGAGAAAAAAAGAGGCAAGGGGAGAGAAGGACATAAAGGTGGCTTGTTTCTCTGAGGAAACAACCAAGCTTTGTGTTCACACCGCTAGTAGCTTATAAGTGCAATAACATGGTGGTATGTGTACATTTTATGCCTGGCACAATGGACTTCGACTAACCATACCTGCATCATTAGCTTCGTAGGTTGGACGTGCCAAACATGCTTGTTCACTGTTGCTGTAGTGTTTCAGCAAAAGGAACTGCAACACAAATCTTCTTGAAAGATTTTAACTTGATTTTAGGTCGCAGAGATTGTTTGTACTTGAGACAACAGACTGGAGTTGCTTGCGGTGTGAATGCACTGAAACATGTCACACTTACTCACTCTACTAAACACTTCTTGCTTTCATTGAAATGTGTATAAACTTGTTATTTGCTGTTTGGAATAAGCAAAGCACTGAACTGCCTCCAACTTGGCTTAATACAGTCAACCTTTGTCAAAGAAACTGATAATAAGTTCCCTGTTGTTAGTAAATATGAGAGCATGTGTGTTTTTAACGCATGATATTTATATTATTATCTCAATGGACTTGGAATGACAAAACATATCCCAAAATATCAAGATGCTAAACAACAATTTTCTCTAACACTAACCACCGCCACAAATACACATATAAATATATGATAAATATATGTATAGTTTTTTTTTTTTTTAAAGGCAAACAAAAACAAACAAGTTTATGTTTAAAAGTTAAGTTCTCATTTTGTTTCTTCAGCTGAAGTAAATTATGGCTCAGATGCAGTTCCAGGCAAACAAGAGCTGACCAAACTGGTAATGGATAGATGGACTATAACCGACTGAAAAACACACACAGTGTTGTGCCGGAAGTTCAGGCCTCTCCATTCAATAACTCCACTGATGTCCAGTGTCCTGATGCAATTTGAATGTTACTGGATATGAATAGCTACTATAGCTAAGATCTTTACATCTGAGTGTAACTGCTGGTGTCAGTTTGGTCATGGATTAAAAAGCTATAGCTCTTAGTGACACATTTACCGGATACGATAAATGATTCAGAAAAATGCACAGGAGGTGATACTGTGTCTTTCATACACCATCAGTCAAACCTCTTCAAAACCATCTGCGATAGCTACCATTCAACATAGGCACGGTCTCTTTGACATCAAAACGGCATTTGCACTACATCTGATATGGCACCAATCAAAACGCTCCCTTTTCCAATCACACTGTCTTCATAGCATGCAGCTAACCACATACATGTTGATCAAAGCACAACACTTCATACTTTACACAAAATATATGACAGGAGCAACAAGCATAAGGCTATAAGTATTTATTTCCCTGCAACAATCTTTCACCTTGTCCAACAAAGCTGTGTAGCTACACCTAGCATGTTAGACACATTCCTACTCAAATCTTGGTAGATTAATTTTCATTGGCAAATGATTTCTGTATTTCTGTACTCTTGGCACTAATTGGGATACTTGCAGGAGAAAAAAAGCAAAACAATTATTCAAACTGTAACCCATTGCAGATGTAATCCTTCATAAGCAGAGCACTTAGCATGCTAAGGTTAGCATACCGTTGCTTACGTCAGGCTACATCGACAATGAACTAAAGTAAACTATTTTTCTATCTTTTCAATTTGTCACCCACGCTAACCATCAGAAATGTTTACATTTCCATCTCCAAGTGTTTCACTTGTTGTCGCAGCACACGTGATAGTGGCTGACTTCGCATTCAGTCAAATACAGGGAGGGGAAAAGACACTGCCTCCATTGTCATAGTTAGGTAGTTGAGAGAATGTTTCATGTGCAGCTTGAGAAGAATGGCACAGTGCTTACATTGTATGAGACTTAATACATGTCTTGATATATAGAAAACAATCAATAACAACACCAACAACAACAACAACAACAACAACTACAACACAGAAGAAAACATTTCAAAGTATAACATTGTAACATGAACAGAAGGTGAATTATGTATTGCTCTAGAAAGAGAAAATATGAATTGACTTGCACTTGTCCTTGCATGTTCATGTATGCTAGTGTTTGTGTGTACTTTAAGTGTGCGAGTGTGTATTTGCATGTTCGCGGATTTAGCAGATGATGAAAAACTGCGAGATAAAAAGGAAACAGCTAACATTGTACAGATTGATGTCGAGTTCTACTTAAGTTTGGCACTCAGCTTTCATTAAGCCAGTAGAATATCAGTCACAGTTGACTTACCCTGTTGTCAAGAATACAAACACAGAAAAGCACAGACACACATAATCATCACATCAACGAGAGGAGCCAAGAGGGGAGGACAGGAGAGGACATGACAAGAGAGACGAAAAGACAGCTTTGAAAAAGGTAGTAAGGAAAGGGACGTAGAGCAGAGAAAAGAGGAAGCAAGTGAACATAAGGGGGGGAAAGGAGAATAAAGGGGAACAAGACATGGTAGAACAAAAGAGACAGGGAAGGGTGGTTATCACCCTCCTCTCCCTCCAAACTACAAGTTATTGATCAAACACAACAATGGTGCCTCAGAGGGTGTCACAGTTCTGCGGGGTGTAAACAGTTTCTTACGGAAAAAGAAAAGCAGTTGAAAGCGACTTGTTTCAGGGTCAAATGTAAGAACACAGTTCTGTGTGAAAGGCTTCCGAGAGCAGCAGGCATACAGTACTACAAAGTTCCTGAGCCCTCAGTAAGCATTAAGAATCCTCAGAATACAAACGACGCTGCTTCAACATCCAAAGACCTTCACTGTAAAGGAGTCTCTTTCAGTTGTACCACTTTTAAAGTCAGATTTGCTTTTTAGTGTAATGGGTTGATTATCCAGTTCAGGATGCAAGTTGTTGCTGTGGTTGTAGTCTTTCACATACTGAGAGGAATGAAAGGAACAAGTACACGATTTCTCCTGTTTTCCTTTGACTACCGGATAGGATTTGTTTGGCTTTCTGGTTTGTTTGTTTGTGCAGAGCTTTAGGAAAGGGCACAGTGCGTATACTGTTCTGACTTGGCCGTGCAGCCATGTTTGCTGCAGGGCAGATTCAGATCCAGATCACCTGCTTGTCCTTAGCCCTTTCAGGGCTCTTATGACTTTTGATATTCACACCTCGCTCTCCACGCTGGAGAACTGGGCTGAGCCCCTTCGCGAGCAAAGGCTCTTGGCTTTGAGGGGTAAGTGAGGAGACTGAGGAAACCTCTGAGGCGGGGGAACAGAGCGCAACCTCTGATACTGTAGTTTGGCACTTGCCGAAGCCATGGAAGAGGGTTGGGGGGCCCCTGGGGTTGATGAGACCACACAGGGAGAGGATACAGAAGAGGAAGAGGTAGGGAGAGGAGCGTGGATAGGGTGAGATGAAGACGGAGGAGCTGGAAGGGCAGGAAGTGGGGGTGGCAAGTTCGGTACGAGGTTCGGAGGTGGGGATGATTGTCGTCCTCGATCTCGATCCCTATCTGCTCTTTGTGTCCTCTGTTGGATATTGAGGTTTGACTGGCTGCCAGATTTGGATGGATTCTGTGAGCGATCAAGTTTGGTGGAAGCTGAGGAGTCATGTTTAGGCTTCAGTGGGCCACCAAAACTCTGGCGGTACAGCTCTTCCTCACTACGTGAGGTTACCCGGGCCCATTTGGAGGATTGGGAGTGCGGATGGTGTTGGGGGGAATGACAGGAGGAACAACCTGCGCGCCCTCTCCCCTTGTCCTTGGACTTGCGTTTACTCTTCTTCTCATTCTGAAGGTGGAGTTTGTCGACCGACCAGTATCGTCGGGGTGGTGGTGGGGTGAGAGGAGGCGGGGGCCAGTGTGTTCCAGACCCCCACCCTCTATCTACTCCTTCTCCTCCACCACCTCCACCAGACCCCCATCCACTTTCTGCCGTCCCCCACCTCTCTCCTCTCTCCAAGAACAGGTCATCTCTACTTGTGATGCTGCTGGCTTTTTCCCTGGAAGGGTAGGTGCTAAAAAACCAACCTCCCCCACCAATACCTCCTACCGCTCTGCCTTCATGATCCTCCCAGTACCTCTCAAACTTCCCAAACTCTCCTGAAGAACCATCATCATCGGAATATATCCCGACTACCTTATCACGTTCTCGCTCTTCATCGGACATTGTCCTTCCTCCTCCTCGCCTCTTTCCACGTTCAGCTTTCCGCCTCTCCAGCTCAGAATCTTCTTCTTCCCCCTCTACTCCAGACTCCCACTTGTGGAAAGATAACCCCTCCTTGGAAACCATCTCAGCTCTTCCACCCTGTCCCAGCAATGGCCTCCTCTCTCCTTCAATTCCTACAACATCCCTGTCTGAACTTTTACTCTTCCTCCTGTTAGAGGAGAGAGGCAACAAGGGCAGAAAGGCAGATGGAATGGTGTCAGAGGATGGGTTGACCCCTCCCCAGAATTTGACAGATGTCGAAGGTTTACTGCTCGAACTTTGATAGTGCTTGCTGTTCCTTCTCCTGTTTGGTCTTTCTTTCCCTCTGCTGTCTTCCCCATCATTCCTCTCTTTTTCTTCTCTTTCCTTCCTCTCCTCTTCGGCTGGGATGTTCCATCCATAGCTTCTTATTGAGCTTTCACTTTTTTTCCGAAAGGATTCTCGCCTCAAGGGTGGGTATGATGGGTAATCTGGTGTCCCTGATTTGAGTTCTTCCCTTTTTTCAGGATCTCCCCCCTCCTGCTCTGACCTCTTCCGCTCTCTCTTCCTTGTCTTGTCCTCTTTCTTCCTTTTCTTAGCTTTGCGACGCTTGCGCTCCCGTTCTCTCTCCCTGTCCTCCCTCTTCTTCTTTTTCCTGCCTTTCTTCCTCCTCTTTCTCTCACGCTCCCTCTCTTTGTGGTGTCTCTTTTCCTCTTTACCCATTCCTCCTTCTCCCCGGCTTGTTGTTCCTAACCTCACACGCTCTCTTTCTCCCCATGATGCCCACCACTCCTGTAATTGGGCCAGTTGGCTGCCAGTTCTCTCTCTGCTCTCTCTGCCGCTATCTCTCTGAGTGCGTGGTTTGCGGGGCGGAACTGGCGGAGGTGGAGGGCTGCACGGCAGCGAGCGTGATGACATGCGACGAGAACGAATCTTCCTCCGTGTACCGAGAAGGAGGCTGGACTCCTCTGTAAGCAGATCTGAGTCGCAATCGTCATCCACCGTAAGTTCCCTGTCGCCAGCACGATACCGAAAACTCAATGAGGAGTTGTAGGAGCTGTCACTGGAGCAGGACGAGGCAGAATTCGACCGAGACAGTGAGACAGATGATGAAGAAGAGGATGAGGATGATGTAGCGGAAGAGGAGGATGACGAGGCACTGGAGCAGGAGGAGTAGAAACGGCATGGGGAGGAGGGTGTAGTAGGAGTATGTGTTGGGGAGCAGAGAGGAACAGGCAGAGGAGGAGGTGCAGGAGGACGTCGCCCTCTCCTTCCACCTCCATCACTTGCACCATACCTCCCACCTCCTCGTCTCCCTAGAGGGAGTATATTCTCATACAGGGGACCTCCAAAGCTTTTTATCCTTGCCTGTGCTAGGCTTCCTCGTCGCCAGAAAGGAGGTCTTCGGGGGGAAGATGGGATCAGTGGAGGTGGCTGGGAGATTAAGTGCCCTGGTCCTTGCTGAGGGACTTTAGAAGGCATCCTTGGCATCCCTGAGGCTTTGGGGCCTCGAGGATTAGCTTTAGGAGTCTGCTGGGGTCCCCCTGCCTGTTTGTCAGAGTTAGCCCCTAGCCCCTCTGGATCTATCGGACCATAGTAGCGCTTATATTCATCTAGCCCTGTGTCACCTCCTCCCCCTGCTCCCCCAGCTCCACTTGCAACTCCGCCTAACGGGTTCCAGTGCTGTCCAAGGTTTGCCTGATACTGCGGCACCTGCAGTTCAGTGATCCCTCCTGCTATTCCCCCAATACCAACTCCTCCACTACTGCTAACACTCATGACTTTCTCTGGCTTTGGCCTGTTCCAACGATCAACCACCGCTAGTCTGCGGTCATGGCGAGGCAAGAAGGTGGAGCAGGGCATGGGGCCTTCCAGCAAGGGGCTATTTGAGGGTCCCATAGCCATGGCTGAATGTCCTGTAGTTTGCGGTGATCCGGGGAGCATGGTCGTATAGGTCGGCCCCTGTTGCTGGTGGTGCTTCTGTTGCTGTTGCTGCTGCACCATGGCAATGGCAGTCGTGTTATTTATTGTGGCTGTTACAAGGTGTTGTTGGGCAGCAGTAGACATGGTGGTCATGGTGTGGTATTGAGGCAAAGAGCCACCTCCAGGTGCTGTCTCATCCTCAAACTGGCAACAACTGTACATCCCCTGGGTGGAGAGATGAAAGAGAGATCACAATTACACCATAAGTCTGCCAAGAATGATAAGGAAGATTGGAGTGAGTGTATGTGTTTGTGAGACAGATAGACACAGAATGAAAGGGCCTGTTATTCCTAATTCTAACTATACACAAACCAAATGAAAGGTATCCTCAGCCTTTACCAGTTGTGTTAAATATATCCAGATCTTTAGATGCACTTAACAAATAACTTGTACTGTTTGTATGTCTCATTTATTATGGAAGTTAACAATAGCCAGTAGCTGTTAAACACAGGATAATGGCAATATTTGGAGTCATTATATAAGGATGTGATGTCTGATTAAAAACATGGATAAAGCCTCCAGATAAAGAATATCTGTTAAATTGCTATAATTACCTCACCAAGGATCCCTTAAAACCAGTGACGTGTCCACATCCAGATAGGTTTGACTTGTCAGGGCTACAACTTATATATTTTTGTTTATTTCTCTCCACCCTAATTTATTTTATATCTATTCAGTTAATTCCATAACTGACTGTGTTACTTTGTCTGCAAAACATATTTCATAAAAGCAGACAGCAGTTTTAAAATAAGAAATACTCTTTATTCTGTCTAACAGCATTCTGGGAAATTGCTCATGGTAGTTTCCCTCTACTTCTGGGGGGTTTCTCAATGTCGAGTACGCTTGCTTGGTAGCACATGTCTTCCGAGCGTCTTGCTTCAGAAGCGAGGCAAGAATACTTCCTGGCATTCGGAAAACGAAGAGTGGAACAGGCGAGCAAGTGTGCAGGTGTGCAGGTGTGCGTCATATGCACTTAGTTTACCCAGCTTCTTTGTTTGTCAATTTTCAAACTATCAAACAAAACAAAGGTTTTAGCAAACAAAAATTCAAAGTGTTTTTCAAAAAGTATTGTGAAAAGTAATTGTAGAGGGAGGCATGTCAAGGAGTTGTTACAGGTTCTTGAGAGGAGTCAAAACTATTGGGAAGAAAATTGCGTTTCTGTTGCTTACTTAACTTAAAACTTAATATTTCTTCCAACTGCGTAAATTAAGATTAAATTGTTTATTTTTCATTAAACTTAACTAAGGTAGAATTGTCCCTAGTGACATAACGTTAATGAGTAAGTGGCAACTAAAAAGAGCATCTAGTTTTGATGTGTCTCTGTGCTGTTGTTTGTTGGCACTTTAATTTAAATAAGATCGTTCCTACTTGCTCATAATGAACTCTAAACATGCGTGGCTAGAACCAGTCTTTCCTTTTTCATCTCAACAGCAACATCGAACAATGTTTGATATGAATAAAACATCAAATGAGAGAGGCAGAGTGTAAATGACCCGCTCCTCATGATATCTCTTGAGAATTTAAACCCCAAGCCGAATCAATCTATTATACAATCGTGTCAGATGAGCAACGCTACCTCAACTGTGCCCACACTCCCTTGCCTTTGAATATTTACACCTCAGATGAAACTCAATTAGCAGTCCTGTAGAGAGCCATGTAAATCATAAACACTCATTTATTCTTCATACAGAAAGATGATTCATAATATCTATCGATATCTGTAACATCTTAATGACAAAATGTGTGGGGCCTGGTGTAAATCTCTATTCCCCCCGCCGGGACACAGATCTGATGGAGGGACTGTAATAATGGCCCTTCCGGACACATGAATCAGCAGTCCCAGCAGCAGAAGTGCTATCACAGTACCCAGAGCACGGGGCGCAGCGCACTGTGAAATTGAAACGTGGGTGAGTCACTGCTTGGGTTAAAGCCGGTGACAGAGGCCAGCTGCAGAGGCATTAAAGCAAGCACAGCATATTTCTTGGGAGAAAGAAGTTATTGGGATTGCCCTTTGCATTTAATTTATGTTTTTAGTCTTAGCATGAGGAATGCTACAGATCAAAGATTGCTCATGCGAGAATATATGCCAGTCTGCTCTGAATGAATGAGTTATAGGGTCTATAAGGAAGCCCATCAGGGAAAATCGAGACTACAGGGGGACATAGTGGATTTCACCCACATCCGTCCATCAATAAAGCACTGCAGTGTTATTGGTAAATGGCACTTACAATATCTCAGTAAATGCACAAGACCTATTGGTCTTCAATAGGACCCATGTCTGACTGAATCCGCCGGTATTCAGGCTTTGAGTATGTATTCATGTCCATGTTTGTATGAGAATCAAAATATTGATCTAGCTGATGTACTGTGAAGCCTAGTTCGAACTGCATTCCATTTCGTTTTTTGCTGGTAGAATTATAGATTTAGAGTACTTCTCTTATTTTCTATGCTTTGAACTTATTCGATTTCTTCTTCCTGCTCTTTATAGTGCAAATAAGAAACACTTCCACTGTATATAAATTAGCAACTTTCTCTGCTTTTAAAGCAAGAGGGGGTAGTGAATCACATTTGAATGGTGTCATTCTAACGTAAGTGTATCCCCCCCCACAACCAGCAACAATATATGGTCGATGTTTCTATGCAGCCTGTTTTCCACTTCAACAGTCCCCACCACCACACATCCGTCCTCCTTCTCCTCCTCTCTGTCCCTGTCATTCCTTCTGGCATCTCATCAGCACCTGCTATATTTCGCTACCCCAGCCATTCAAACCAACAGCTGTCTTCTTGGCTGGCTGTCTTCTATTTTATTATCAACAAAGGAGTAAACTCATGCATTTCAGGCAGGGGTGAGTGTGTGGGAGAGAAACTCCCTCTGGAGGGAACTTTGGGATTTTAGACTTTGCAGACCATTTACATGCACAAAAAACTATATAACACCCAAAAGCATTATAGGGCCTCTCTTCAAAATTCAAGACTCAAGGCTTTATTGCCATAGTAGCTACAGTGTAGAAATGCCAATACAAATCGTATGTCCCTCCAACATTGCAACATAGTCATAGGACATAAAACAATAAATCGAACTTTGAAAGTCTAGCTAGGACCTGTACTTTATAATAGCTGTGATCACCCTGCCCTGGACCCTTGGCGTGATGCCGTATACAAACAACATTGATGTTATTGTTTTTGGCTCTACTTCCTTTTGTCTTGCTGAATGCAACAAACAACTACCAGTATTAAACGTGGGGTAGGTAAGTTTCAGAAACCGGCTCGAGATACACTTTTAGTTATATTCCATGGAATGCTCTTAACATCTCGATAGCAATGAATATCTTAAGTGCTTTGACAAAAAATCCATAACAAAATGTCATCTGTGGAAGCCGTAATACTGTAAAAAGTACAACGGCAATCCAATCCGTTTAGCCGGGCCGGCTAAACGGATTGGATTGCCGCCCTGTCTGTCAGCCTTCCATCTCGTGCACGCACAAATGTATCTCGTGCCCTCATTGGGCGTGCCCTCATTGGGCGTGCCGTCATTGGGCGTGCATTGCAGCAGTACTCCAATGACTGGCCAGCAACAGGCGGCCACTTTCACCATGGCAGAGTTAGGTTCAACATCGTCTACTGGTCGCAAAAGAAAAAAATGTAACGGAGAAAATTAAGAACAAAAAGAAAGTGGAAACTAGGAGAAGTCAAACCAGAGTCAATATCGGAGTTGCTTTTCAACGATGGCGACTACTGATGGAACACACCGAGTTGAAATCTGACGCCGTGGTCACTCTTTTTCTCTTGGACAAGTAATTATCTGTTTTGTATGGTTTACAATTCCCCTGAACTATATAGCCAACCTAAGTCATGTGCGCGTTCATGTGTGTTGGAGGAGGTGCTCTGTAAGGAAGTCTGAAGGAAGGGGCGGATTCTTTTCGGCTGTGGACTTTCAAATTTTAGTGCACTCGAGCCGGTTTCTGAAACCTACCTACCCCACCTTTAAGAGGTACTTGCCTTTTTGCAATACATTTCCTGATTGTATCTGGAAACTGTTCATTAAGCTTGCTTCATCTATATATTTAATTTCCTTAATGAAGTGGACTTCAAGGCTAATATCCTATGCGGGGAACAGGAGATCCTAAAAGCTTCTACACCTGCTGGTCTATAATACGTCCTGCACCTGCATTAATACCTTACCAATGCTTCCCAAGCTCTGAATTATAAATCTGTAGGAATTTCACTGATGACTTTTACCCTCTCATGTTCACAATTTGCAAATCAGTGAGTTGAGATGCTGGTCAAAGTGAAAATGTAAAACCTCTCCCATCTTAGAATTCACTTCCTTTAGTTCTCTCACCACCTAGCAGGTCTTCTGAATTGTTTACATTTGGTGGAGATAAATCATACTTTTACCTCGTTACACTTTGTGCTAGGTATTAATTAATCGTCTTGAGGATACATCCAAACATAAAGGACTGCTTTTAAATTGATGTATCTTTAAAGTGATGTATGTTCCACTATGAAGTCCTGCAACCTATGATCCACTCCAATGACAACTGGCATAGGCTTGTGAGAAAGTACTCGTGTATTTATGTACTAATTTGTTAGTGTTTGGGTGTTTTTGCTCGTTTTTTGCAAAATACTTTCCACCAATCAGACAAAGACATCTTGGTTTTACCTAGGAGAGAAATGTTCATGCTCTTTCCTTGACTTCATTATGATTGCCGACGCTGCCATAAGTTACATTTGGTATAGGTTTAATTTGTTATGCAGATGACACCCAATTCTATAATCATGAATACTTCACAATTGTTTTTAAACAGTGGCTGGATGCATCCTTTTTTATTAAATGTAACAATATAAGATATTGCCACTCTTGGACCAATCTTCTTGATGTGTTTTGTTTAAGTACATTACATTGTGTTGTATTGTAATCTACATGCATAAGGCCGCTTGAGCTTGCCAAGATCCACAAATCAAGAAATACATGTTTTAATCTTTAAAGTGTTTTTCATGCCAAGTCAATAAACCAAGAGGCAAAGTGTTGTTGAGGCATAAGAGAGGTATCTGCATTTTTTTCTCACCCTGCTGAGAGCCAGGAGGAAGTCCATCCCACCGGAGTGCTTCACACAGTGCCGTAGTTTCCAGTACACAAGGTGCTCCCAGGCAAATACCAGGAGGCTCAGACCCATGGCCACCAGCAGCATGTAGAAGACCCCCGCCATGTTGTCTATGTCCAGTTTACTGCTCATGACCTGGAGACGGGTACGGAAGACGGGAAGATGAGCAACGGAATTGAAAATGTTGTAAAAGGTGATAATAGCCAGATAAAAAGTTAATACAAAACAGATTTGTTTGCTGTCATTATGTTTCAGAGCACCCATCTGTGATATTTTAGAGCCCCTGCACTCAGAACTCTGATGCAATTGGGAAAACATGTCAGTCACCACAACATAATCTGGTTCATATCAGGCAAAAAACCTTTCAGACAGTAATATTGATCAATTTTAACCTTAATGGCTCTCTTCTGCAGCCATCTTGCAGTCACTTACTAAATATGTATTGTTGATTTGTACATCACAACATTACTGGAGATGAGTGTCATTACATATGTAATAAAGAAGAATAATTCAAAAACTGGATAACATGTAAGGTTAAATGCTCTGCAGAGAATCTACTTAAAAAATGATCCCTTCAAAGTTAGTTTTTTTCAAATGATATAGGGGAATGATGATGATAAAGTCTGGTTATATGTAAGCAGTAACAACAGCATTACATTTAGTTTTATCTCAAAACAGTTCAGAGGCTGACGCTGTTACATGTTGATGGACAACGCAGAGATAATTTATAGTATGTCATACCTCAATCTTATCATTGTGGCAGATACCCGACAGCCAGAGGCGCTCCAACATATCAATCTCATCTGCAAGAGAAAAGATTAAGGTCAAAAATAGGAGCAGCTGAGAGAAAAAAGATGAGAATAAACAGGTTTAGTTTCATAGTAAAGAGGGAGCAACTTGTGAGCAAGAGATTAGTAATTTGGAGAGAGAAAAAACAATGAGGGGAGAAGGAGTTAAAACAGTACAGCACTAGAGGAGAGAATACAAGAGGAACACTTGTAAGGGATTACTTGCCCCCTTTGTTATGAGAGCAAGGTGTTTGATCCCTGAGGGAGAAAAAGAGGCTAGAAACGGAAAGCTGAAGATGAGAAGAAGGAGAATGCAAAAAGAGGTACAGTACAGATGATGAAATTCAGAAGGTGGGAGAGAAATGAGGGGGGAGAGTGAAACTTTGTTCGTATTAAGTTAAAAAGAGAGGACATTTTCACTGATTGGAGTTACTGTAAACCAAGAAGGGGGAATTGTGTGCCTATGTTTACAGGCCAACGTCCATACGGTACAAATA
Organism: Pseudochaenichthys georgianus; assembly: GCF_902827115.2. Classification (NCBI taxonomy): domain Eukaryota; kingdom Metazoa; phylum Chordata; class Actinopteri; order Perciformes; family Channichthyidae; genus Pseudochaenichthys; species Pseudochaenichthys georgianus. The sequence continues at coordinate 10,329,726 of NC_047513.1, read as the reverse complement.
GTAAAAAGAAAATATAATGTATTAGGTAATATAAATAATCAAGTACACAAAAAGCTGCATATGCCATGGTAAATTGCAGATATTACACAAAGATTAAAGGGTTAAAGAACATTGAGAACACCGAAGAGAGGCTGCGAAATAGAAATGGAGGCAAGAGAAATAATTAGAGGCCATTTGCAGAGGAGGTCTTGAGATCCGAAAGAGAAATTACAGGCAGCGACTGGAAATGTGAGAAGCTCTTTGAAGCAGGTTGTGAAATGGCCTGGCATCTGAGCCGGCCACACTGAGGGCAGAGCGTCGCGACAACGCATGGGAGATGAAAGGGAGGAACGCACACAAACATTATACTTCCTGCTCAAACTGTCAGAATCACACACACACACACACACACACACACACACACACACACACACACACACACACACACACACACACACACACACACACACACACACACACACACACACACACACACACACACACACACACACACACACACACACACACGCTCTTGAACTTCAGCTTAATGGGACTCTCAGTGCCGGCAATCAAAGCATTAATCAAAAAGAATGAAGCCGTAGGAAGGAAAAGCAGGATCAAATACACAGTGACGTGCCGTGCACCCACCCGGTCGCAGAGGATTATTACAACTAGCACACACAATGTCCTGCACACACTCGGAGCACACACTGTACACCCTCTGAAGATGTGCTAGTCAAAGGGAGTTCCAATTGCGATTGCTCACAGTTGCAATATCTATCGACCTCTGGGTTAATTAACGACGGCTGGGACACCCTCCGTAAAGCCCCGCCAGACGGATTAGACCGCCACGACTCGGGCATGTTGACTGAAACGTCAAATCCGCTCAAACAAAACTCAAATATAACCCAACATGAATCACTGTGTGCCACATGTCACTTCCCCAACAGTAATGTGTGGGAATTCAAAAGTTCCTTGACAGCTGAATTAAACCGGGATCAACTCCATCGACCCTGCCTCGCTCCCCGCACATATCCTGACAATGGATGCTTAATACGCATGTTCATTCTATGTGCAGCTTACTCCCATTATCTGATTCATCGAGTTTCGATGAGTGGTTGTCTGATTTTTTTTCCCCTCCCCGTTCGGCTCTCCGCCTTTCACCCTTTATATCCCTGTAAATACGTTAATCATGGCAGCCGGCAGCGCATAAAGCTTCTCTCTGGGAGAAATCTTCCCCACAAAGAACTGACAGACAGGCAGCATCTCAGTTGTACCCTCTCTCACCTTCTCTGAGGAAGAAAATGCCACAGAGTAAAGAGGGGAAATCACTGAGGGGGGAAAAGCCAGAGCTTATAATGAAATTCATGTTTCATTCTGCTGATTTTTGACAGCTTAGCATTGATCTCGGAACAATTCAATTCAGTTTCATTAAGTTCTACAGTAACCTAGAGATAGTTCCTGTCTCCCCTTTAATAGATTTACATTGGTCTGCGGTGAGGATTTAAAGGTCCCATGTTACTGTCCTTTCTACTGATCATAATTCCATTGTTGAGGTCTACTAGAATATATTTATATTGTGCAATTTTCCAAACTCACATTAGTTTCTCATACAGCATTTCTGTATAGTAGGCCTATGTGTATTCACTCTCTGTCCTAAACGGCTTGTTGGAGCTCCTGCGCCCTCCCCCCTCCCTGTGAGCCCACTGTGCTCTGATTGGTCAGCTCACCCACTCTGTTCTGATGAGTCTACCACCGTTACAGCAGAACATCAGTGATTATGTGTTACATACATGTTACATGTGTAACATGCGTTAGCAACCAGGAAATGACACCAGTAAGGACAAACAGATGAGAATGCTGCGTGGGGTCTGGGCAGGGGCGGACTGGCCATCGGGAATACCGGAAGTTTCCCCGGTGGGCCGGTGCTGTGTGTAGGCCGGAGGGCCAAAACAAATAAATAAATACAATTATTTATTTTTTTGCATAAATCCTACCGGCCCACATTTGTAAGTATTCCGGCCACTCCCTTTTTTTGTTTTGCTTACCTAAATCCTACCAGCCCACATTTGTAAGTGTTCCGGCCCAGCCCAGCCCAGCCCAGTGGGGTGTGGCCAGGGTTGGGTTGTAACGGAATACATGTAACGGCGTTACGTAATCAGAACACAAAAATCAAGTAACTGTATTCAGCTCGTGTTACATTTGAAAAACGAGTAATCTGATTACAGTTACTTTCGTAAACCTGAAGTGAATACATTTTGGATTACTTATTGGAATTATTGGTGGAAAGATTTCCTCACAACATGTAATATTCATTACTAAAGGTACAGCCTTGTCTGGTTTCTTGCTCAAGGGCACCACGGCAGGGCAGGAGGTGAACTGGGACCTCTCCAAGTAGAAGTCCACACTCCAAATAGGTCTGGTCGGGGACTTGAACCGGCGACCCTACGGCTCACAGTCCAAGCCCCTACTGACTGCCATAGATTTAGTCCCTAATTTTGCTCTCAAAATGGACCAGATTGATGCATTTAATTTCGACTTCGAAAAAAAAATCTTCCCGGGGGAGCTTGCCCCCGGACCCCCCTAGAGGAGGTGAGGTCCATCACCTGCCCACACCCCCTGTTAAATTGTCTCACCCACATTGAGGTTGCTTCGTACGTCGCCCATGTTTTATTCCATGTGTCAAGTCAGGCAAATTGGGTCCACATGTTATTGCATCAATGATCTGTTAACATTAAAATCACTAAATATATGCCGTAACTATTTTTGCTCTAGGCAACTCAAGGGCTCAGGTAATGTGATTACTATATGAATAATTGTCCAAAATAACATAAAATGCATAGGGTGGAACGTTGTGGGGCTCTCTGCTGCGAGGAGCGGACAGTGTGAGCTGGGTTCATTTCCTGTTTGCTGCGTGCGATTTGCGAGACAGCGAGACATCACGAATGGACGAGGAAAGGGGGGATGCTGAGGGGGCTGCAGCACCCCCATCTGCGAGGGTCCACTAGCTCCCGCAACCCCCCCCCGCACCCCCAAACGCGGCGCACCTACAGTGTAAGCCGCTGCGAGGTGTAAGCCACTAGCACCCCCAGCGCGTCACAATTTCGCCGCTGAGAGAGTGTGTGTGTGTGAGAATATCCACGGATTGGTCCATTTGGGTATAGGCACGTCACTGTACCCAGGAAGAAAACAATGGAAAAAGAGAAATCTCCAACGAGGCGTTCTGGGGCAGCATAGACGGGTCTTTTCTGTGTTAGAGTTTTACTCGCTACAGGGTGTACTTTGAGGGTTTGTGACTCTGCAGACTGTTTACATTCAGAAAAACCTTTATAACACACAAGGGGACGGGTAATAACCAGAAAAGCATGACATGGGACCTATAATGCCCCTTTCACACCAAGGCTTTTCCCGTTCTAGCTCCGTGCTAGAGCTTGTCTGATTCGGAACCGGTTCTTCAGTACAGCTCCCGCTCTGTTCACACCACTCAGAGCCAGACTGCTGCTTCGTCATTGCGTCATCGTTTGCATCATGACGTAACCGTTTGCGTGCCTGCTTCATAAAGCCAAACCGCGCGGAAACCCCTCATATCGACAACAATGGCCGATTGTATTGAAGCGCTACTCGTTTTGGTTTTGCTCTGTCAAAACGAAATGGAAGAAATGGGACGACTTTACTACCATCTTTACAGTCGTTACATTCTACATTCAAAAGTTCTTGACAATCATCATCATCATCATCATCATCATCATCATCATCATCATCATCATCATCATCATCATCATCATCATCATCATCATCATCATCATCATCAACGACGATTCCGTAGGAGATAGAAGGTAACTATATGTCCTATTCGATGGCGTTAGAGCTATGTGTTGTTAGCCTCTGCATGCGCCAAGCTCAAAATACCCAGCTTTGCAGCATTAATTACTATGGTATAACATTAAAACTGATTCTCAATGTTATTTCCACAGATCATGTTGAAGCTGGCGGGAAGGCGGATGCCGCCCCTGCTCCCGCCTCCGACGTAAGCGTGACGTATACGGTGCTTGCTTTCTAGACCGACAACTTTTTGGTGCTTGAAACTAACTGGATTCCGGAGCTTAGAGGCGGCTCCGCTGCGGTGTGAACAGGAAAAAACTGTGCTTTTCAAGCTCCAGCTCTGAACCGGCCGGGCATTAGTCACCCCAATCTCCTGTCATCTCCGTGGCAATATAAATAACAAGTCCGTTATCTAATCTGTGCAGAAATAGCTTCAAGCGAAAGGGTATTATGAGGGGGAGAGGTTATATAAAGCCTCACCTGGACCAGCTCCACAAGGAGGCAATCAGGAGACTTTCCAACCAGATGCCAAAACATTTCAACTGTCTTCCAGTGCAAAGGAGCAGGTTTTGTACTCTGTCTTAACTTCTCACCCCATCCCCTTAGTGCAAGATGTACAGTATTGGCCGTGAAACAGAAAATGTGATGCACGATACACATACAGAAAGAAAGAGAAGTCAGGGTACAGTGGTCTGGGTTTTTCAGTGTGAGGAGAGAATAGGATTACATTTTTTGAAAAGTTGGTATGGGTCAGAACTGGGAATAAGAACAATGGTGCAGATCAACGTATGATGATGCAAGACAAGATGCCCCTCGTGAATGCACCCAGACAACCCAATGTATTTTCAGATTTAAATCCAACAGCTTATTTTAAACAGTCTACACTGGAACATAAAACAGCACTGGTCTCTTTTGCCCTAAGGCAATAGAAGTGAAATATTTTTTGAACAAGTACATAGACCTCTTACTATGGAGGCCAGTGTAAAATGTTGGGAATAAAATATTCGCAAAACGTAACTCTGATGGTCTTTCTGCTCTTCAGTCAACATTTGTTCCTTCAACCATGATCTTTATACCCAACATAAACTAAGACATTTCAGTTGACTAAATGTATCCAAAGTGATAAAACATTAGTTAATGTATGAGCCCTTTAGTGAACAGTCATAATAATTTATTTGGCAGGCACCAAAGAACAATCTACTTTGAAGGCATTTGTATTTTGTTAGAACCCAAACATCAATACCATAGGTGGGGAATATAAATTAAGTAAACCAGTAATTCAAACGTTTGTCTTCAGTTTCAACACCCTCACCACCAAGCAAGTTTGTTACATGTCTTTGTTATGAACCTAAGTTCACAACCAAAGTAATATTAAACCAGATAAAGAATATGATGTAGGAGACTACTGAATCATTTATTGCCACATATGGGAGCTTACATCAAATGAACAACAACACATTCCAAAATAAAAATGCTCAAAAATAAGCCACCATTCTACTATTCAAAAAGAAAGTCAAATAACTCAAACAGGAAAAACAATAAAAAGAAACACAATGGCAGTTTAGGAGTTAAGTGGCAAAAACAATAACTGAAAATAACAAAGTGACAAATTCAACACAAACACACTATCTTTCTGATCATAACAAAAGAGCCTGGCATGAAAAGAATAGATGACAATACAAAGACTGAACACGGCTCATGCAACTCAAACCAGCCTTGGTTATTAGCACAAATGACATCATAATGGACAACTTCCGCATTACTTGCAAGTAGGCTGTGATCCCTTTGGAAGTTTTGAATGTCCTTTCCAAATATGTTGTATGAAGCAAGACACACCATTCTACAAATATAAGGTATGATTTAGCTTTCATTAGATGGAAAATGTTTTCTGTAGATGGAAATTGAAGCTTGCTTGTAAAACAAATAAATTGCTTTGGTTTCGCCCAATGTCACATTTCAAAGATCTTCAATTCCATGTTTGATTTCATTTGTTTTCCCGTCATATTTAGATTGTATTGTATTGTACCCTCAGAGATACTCTGAGCAGCAGCAATATTCAGCATATGAACTGTAAATAAAGCAAAAGGGAAGAATGCAGCGAGATAAATATTAGACAGAAAAACACATCAAATCATTTGAAGTTATTTCAAAAGCCTTTTTGTGAGTGACAGAAGTAAATTGTACGAGATGCAGTTGTTCCTGCCGCGATGTCATCACACTCTTTCCATATCTCTGACAAAAATGGTTTTGTGAAAACTGAAAGTGCTTTTTTGTTAGCGGACCTGTAAAAGCACAAATAATGATTGGACAGCCAATTGAGAGAGGGTACAAATACAAAGGGAGGAAGAGATGGGAGAAGGGTTGTGTACGTGTGAAGAACAACCAACAAACAAACAAACAACCAACTATTGTTTTTATTCGACCCTGGCTTCTCCCAACTAAACAACTGTGAAGGGGATTGAAGTTGATGAGGGGGACTTAACATAGATAGCCTGAATACAAATCATTTTTATTGAGAGGAACATTTATATGAAATGAGTCAGTGGAGGTTAATGTTTTAAAAGTCTCTGTTGTGTGCGATAATGTCAAAAAGATTCTGTGTAAGAGTATAATACAAAAGAAAAATGACACCAATGTCAGGACACTTTTCAATGAACATTTCTGCCATTTCATTTGTTTGTTTTTAGATGTTGACCCATAATGATCTCTGGGTTTTGTTTGAATGTGGAACTAAATGAAACATGAAAACAAAATAGGAGGTTCAGACAAATACTTGCAGCTCAATTTTTTTCAGTCAATGAAATCAAAATCAGCATCAGGGTCCCTGATGACTCAAAAGAAATGTCCTGAGGGTGAACTGCTACAGTATGTTCTATCCACAGTGCCGAAAGCTGTTTGCATTCACTTTTTCGTTGTATCTTTCTTTATTGTGAGAGGTGTTATTATTGGCTTTGCTCAGTCAGCACGAATCAATGTGAATGACACAAAGGAGAAGTGGAAAGGAGGCACACTTTGGATACACGCTGCAGTGGGATTTGAGATTAGGTGCCACATCAGCAGGTGAAACACTACATATTCCTCGGTCCTCTTCAGCATTACTTTGAAGACGGTGTAATTCTTGGATGTCTTTTGGAGACAAGTGGGACTTAAGATACTATATAATATACTGCTGTGCATCTACTCTAGACCCGTTTTTAATGTTTTAGCTGATGTGGGGGTTAGAAGCTCAAAATAAAAAGACCTAAACCGATAGTAACTGCTGGGGGGTGCACACTGCTTGTTGACGTTCGGAGGTTATAAAGTTAGCAAACTGTCAAACCCATAATAAAAGTATGAACCTGGAAATAAGCATGATAAGTCACTGTTAATACTTAACAAAAAGATCTATCCTTCAAACAATTCTGTGATTGTAGTGTCACCCTATATTAAAAATACTGATGATTATTTTTAAGACCCCCCCACCCCTAAATAAATTTAACAGTTCATCTGAGAATGTTCAGTATCCACGTGCCGGCAGCCTACAGTGCCCGCGGCCCCTAGGAGCCGCTGTCACTGCCTGCTCTGAGGCGTCTTCCACTTCGATTATCAAGCCTTGGTAATTGCGAACAGACTACATTGCTCCCCAGAGAATTAAATTTGGCGACTGACCATTCATTTGCTATAAAAAGAAACGACGATGCTCTAACAAAGAGAGGTATTATGCTGAACAATTACAGAACCTTTTGAGGGCCATAGTGCATTTGCTTTGGATAGGAAATGCATGTGATGTCTGTGGGGTTGGTTATGAGGTTCCTGTGGCTCACTATCGACTTTTCTGGCTGAACAATTTGGAGGGCGCAATCAGTCTAACAGTATTAGCCAAAAATGTAGGGTAATAGGCAATTTATAGCTCCAGTGCTGTCCAGTTGATTAATACTCTCTATTGGATTTCCACAATTTGCTCTTAGCTCCCTGAAGTTTGCAACAGAGTTATATTTGTTCAACTTTTCACCAGGAAATAATCAGAACATGATGTAACATTTAACTTGGGTTGTTAGTCTGCACAGCTTCACTTTCATTTTTGTTTGTTTTCAGTGTTAAAAGGGAGCTATTATGCTTTTTGGGTTTTCCATTTTCTGTATTGTAATTTATTTATGTAAATAGCCTGCCCTAACACGAAAATCCCAACGTTTCCACCAGAAAGAGTTTACAATTAAAAGACACTTTGCAGAATCAAACCATTAAATTATAGCCATTTTGATGACATGTTTATGAATAATTGGTCTACGTAACACTCACTGCTTCCATTTGCTATAGTGCTCCAACACATTGTACGTGAGGGTTGGGTCATCCCTGAGTATTGGACCAATCACAAGAGAGCCAGCCATGAATAAAGGACAGATGTAGATAGTCTTTGTTTTTTAAACTGAACAATTTCTAATAGAATGAGAGTATTAAAAAAACAGGATAAGCACTTAACTTTTTCAATATATTGTACTGTATATATGAATGATAGAGTGCACTTAAACATACTCATCTATGTACACTTTTCATTTATAAATGTTGTTAAATAAAGTAGCAAGATTTGTGATGCATTGAAATAGAGATACATTTAGATTTTTCCTTTTTTTGTATCAATGTTTCTATCCTTCCTGAGCACTGAAGTCAGCAGAAGCTAAAAGGCCTTTCTGCCATTGTAAGCAAATGCACAGGGTTATTATGTTATTATTGAGGGTTCTTTGAAACTGAAAACCCATTTACTGTGAAAGTGATTCATCATGCCTCTCTTGCTCCTGATCTATTAAATCATTGTTACCGGCGTAAATGGTGGAAAGCATTTCAGTCAAATATAATCAAAACATAACTTTTGTTTGTAAGGAACATTAGACCTTTAAATGCTTTAATAAAACAACATTTATTTCTGTATTTGTTGCATTTTTTGTCAACGAGGAACCAATCATTATGACCCTTCGCAAATATTGTGGGCCAGAAAAGCACGCCTGTTTACTCTCATACTGAAACAATGCCTACTGGCATTTGCACACTGCTTTTGACATACTCTGTATAGAGCCATGCCAAATATTTTCTGACATTAAGTACGGTCGTATAAGTATTGGAATGCACATAGCAGTATTATGACAGCTTTAACATTTCACACGGCCTTCCTCTTTTGTTCTACTCTTCCTCCCCTTAACCTTCCTGTATTGATCTCCATCTCTCCCCTTTCATAACTTTTGTCCTCTTCCATCCCTCTTTCCCATCTTTGACTCCTACCTAACTTTGAACTCAAGCTGTATTACATCTCACTTATAAAATATATAACATTGATTTTGAAAATATTGTCTATTCTTAGTTGAGTTGTTGTTGGCTTCCTTAATTCTTACAGTAGTTAGTTATTTCACTACTATAACAAGGGCAGGCAACTTTAGCCAGCAGCTGAATACGTGATCACATGACAAACTTATATTTGTATTTCAAATATAACTTGCCTCTTTGCACTGGACCTCTGTCTCTTCCTCCAACTAGGTAAAAGTAGTTTTGTGATAAATGAGCACAGCTTACCAAGTGAATACAAAACATGTTTCCCCATAAAGAAAGGAGTACATGGATAACAAAATACTCACCTTCCAAAAATGACCCATAATAAATATTGTGTGTGGTTAAAAGAAGTCAACATACAAGACAATCACTTGTGTTGAAATCCTATGACCATTCACCCAGACTTCTGCCCTAAAAGGCCGAATACACCGGACGCACAACATTGTTCTGTTTATACTTCAATATGTTTCTGCACTTTACATTTTCATGCATTTCTTGGTTGCATGTGGCCGGTCTGAACTTTCAGATTTTGGGCAGATTACAAAATATAATTCATGGAGACAATTTAATATATATGTTACGGGAGGTGGTGATATATTCCAATCTAAAGAGGTTGTTTGAGAAAGCATGAATAATGGGATATCATCAGAATAAATGTTTCTTTCTTGAAAAAAAGACATCAGAGATGGCAAAGGTACACACATCCTTTACTCGAGTAGAAGTACAGATACTCGTGTTTAAAAATACTCTGGTAAAAGTAGAAGTACTGACTACACTTCTTTACTCAAGTAAAAGTAAAGAAGTATGGGCTTCTAAATGTACTGTAAAAGTAAAAAGTACCCATAACTACCAGCTGTTTTAAAGAGTAACTGACCTCACTTTATATTAATAGAACAATAATGTCATTGTTAGCTAATGAATGTTTCAAAGCTGAACAACGGCAAAATTACAAAGTTGTCATTGGTCCGTCTTCTTTAGAGAAGACCAGGACATGATGGATACACGGATCGTGTAAATCAATAGGCACATAATGACTCTAAATAATAATGATCACGCCACCAAACACAGATTAAAACTAAAGTAACGAGCCTGTTTTGAAAATGTAAGAAAAGTAGAAAGTACAGGTATTTGTGTTAAAAATGTAAGAAGTAAAAGTAAAAAGTCGTCAGAAAAGTAAGTAGTGGAGTAAAGTACTGGTACCAGAAAAATGTACTTAAGTACAGTAACAAAGTATTTTTACTTCGCTACTTCCCAACTATGAAAGACATGAAATAATTGTCTGTCTGACATGTCAGAAAAAAGTATTAACTACAAGATAAAAATGCCCAAGATGGGACTTCACTAAATAATCGTTGTATTGTCTTTGTATGCATTTGGTGCAGGGGTATTTCCAGAGCATGTGGCCCTAACCCGCTTCATCCTGTCTTACCGTCTCCAACCAGCTGCAGCAGGGCCAGGTCCAGCGGTCGTTTCCAGCGAGAGTTCTTGTGCAGGGCGATGCCATAGCCCGTGGTGGCAAACACCTTCCCTGAGCCGATAGTCATCACCTTGTAGAATAAACCATAAACACATTAGCATCCCCAGGTCCCCACATATAAACCCAAGCACATATATTCAAAGCGACACAGTCAGATTCAAAGCGACAGACGGCATGGAACAAATGAAAACCAGCTTCATTTCTGCCGTGGCATTCCATGCAAAGCAGTTGGCTCAGCTCTAATATACCCACACATCCCAGAGCTTGTGCATTGGGTGTTGTTTCAGTGGAGGAATTCATACACACCCACATCAGTTTGAATAATTACTGCAGCAGTGGTTGTTGTGCTATGCTGCTTGGAGCTCAGGCTTCCCGCAGATCTTATTACAAATGATCAGAAGGCAGGATTTCATTTCTACCATGGGAGCCGCATCAAATGCAGACTTATACATAAATCAACAACAGCACAGTCCGAAAAATGACAATATTAAGTTGCTATAGGGAGCGAGGGAATAATATAAATGCATTCGGCGTGTTTGATTTATTTAATGCAGATGTAGCGCTTGTAAAAGAGTTCTTTAGGCATGCTGGTTTGCAACTGTTCGTCCCTTAAGAAGAGCAGATAGTAGCTTGGTAGCACATGACAATAGCTGCAGGGCAGAGGGACACCAACAATAGCTGCCACGATGTGTGAGTGTGTCTCTGTGCAGAGCTGTGACATGTGACAGAGATCTATACCTTGCAGCCCTCATCCTTTCTGGCCATGTAGTTCAGCACAGCAGCGTCATAAATGAAGGCATCCAGCTTCCTGCGAGCAAGGGAGGAGGGAGGACAATTACAACAGAGACATGGAAATCCCTGACCTGGAGCTAAGCACAACAGAGGAGGTGCAACTAGTGAACAATATGACAGCGATGATGGATGAACCTGCGCAGAGACAATGGCCGTCTAAAGAGAAAACATACACTGAAGACAGAGGAACTGCTTTATCGACACTATTTTGCACTAACAGTCACAGAGAGTTATTCATCACAGCCCACTCCTGCAGTCGCCTCAACAGAGCAGAGTACCGTGCAGCAGCAGGGCGGGTGATGCTGATGCACGGAGTCAATTTGTTTCAGCAGAAAGAAAGTCTCCCTTCTGGGCCTTATACGAGCACTGCACTTATGCCTCTTATTGTTGTAGACGAAAACACTTGAGTTCATACATTTCAAAATATAGTTATTACAAATTACACACAAATGCAAATATTTGTTAATTGTGTTTTACAGTTAAGCATAATGCACTTTAAACCTTCATAAAATCCTAAATCTAGAAATAAAAATGGCTCTAGTCATTAATATATTACCACAATGTATTTGTATGTATTTATATTATCACCCAGCCCTAATGTTCAGCCATTTGACACTCGTTGTTCTACCATTATGCTATTCCTTTGGTCAAGTTGGATACACCATGGCCATTAGAATGTCACCTCAATATCCTACTCTGAACATTACCTAGAAGACATTGGAGTGTTTCCCTCTTAGCTACGTTGGGAAAAATATAATATCATCCGTAAAGAAAATGGTATTATAGCGGAATTTTAGTCTGATAGTCATTGCTTAAAGGTGGGGTAGGTAAGTCTGAGAAACCGGCTGGAGATACACTTGTTGTTATATTCCATGGAATGCTCTTAACATCCCGATAGCAATGAATATCTGAAGTGCTTTGACAAAAAATCCATGAGAAATGTCATCTGTGGAAGCCGTAGTATTGTAAAAAGCACGACCAATCATCTGAGCCGGCCCGGCTAAAGTAACTGGATGGCCTACCTGCCTGTCAGCCTTCCATCGGGGCACAAACTTATCTCGTGCCCTCATTGGTCACGTGCACGTTCGTGTGTGTTGGAGGAGGGGCTCTGTAAGGAAGCGGCAGATTTTTTCCGGTTGTTTATTTTCAAATTCTAGCGCATTTGAGCTGGTTTCTCCAAAATGACCTACCCCACCTTTAAGTTGTGTCCATCAATATGAGGATGTGCAGCATTTCATTGTTTTTATCACTGTATATTTCATATTGTTGGGTTTTGATCATTGGTAGATCCAAAAAGAATGTTTAAAAAAAGAAATGATTAAGTAGCTATTGGAATGTAAGAAACAGATGTAACTCAATGAAAAGAAGTAGCCGCTGCTGAAATCCCCCCGCTGAATTTGAAGCAGAAAAGACAGATTGGGATGGGGCGGTTGTAGGCCTGAAGTGAGCTAAAAGACTTTATCATAAAGTAATGGATTGGATGTAACAGTTAAGCTCAGAATGATGATGTCGATCTCAGGATCTGATGATGGATTTGTAACTACACCTGCTCTTCTACTTCACTATCATTGATATTCAGTCTTGGGAAGCTGCACTAAGACTTCCCTGAAAAGAGAGGAGGATGAGGAGGAGGAGAAGAGACTGTGGTGAAGGATGGACGAGGGTCGATGTTGCGGAAGGGGAGGAGGTGGGTGAGAGGGAATGGAAGGGAGGAGGAAAGCAAGTGAAAATCAGAATGAATGAAGGAGGAGGAAAAGGCCAGAGAGACAGAAAGCGATTAGTGTGAGAAAAAGGGAGTTAGTAGAGGAAGGCGACACAGAGATGGGGAGGTGATGTTTGGTGCACCGCAACCGAATCAAACAGGAATCTTCAAACCGCTTTGCTTTGACGGTGGTGACTAATGTTTCCTTCGTAAATAATTTCCGAGCGGCCGGAAGAAATAAAAATGACAAAACGCCGAAAACGGAGATAAACAGCGGATAATAAGCGAGGTGCTGAAGAGGCTGAGATAGACAGAGCTACAAACTGAAGATGAACGAGGCGAATGACTAAGAATGTCACAAATAAATGCATCATGGGAGTTTTAATAACACGCTACGTCAAATCGGCTAAGGGCCGCTGCGTGTGCAAAAGCGTACGTTTGCTTGTTCCATTAAACAATTGAACCCCTTTATCTGCATCAATCCCCTGCCACCTTAAACATGATGAGCAAGTGTATATGTTATGGCAAGTGCCTTGTGTACTTTGTGACCCTGCAGACGGATAATAACCCCCCCCACCCCCCCTTGTTAAAGACAAGCAGCGCCTGAGTGGCAGCAAGTGCTGAGATTGCGGGATTCTCCCCCTGCACTGCGGCGGCTGCTAGCATGTATTATTTAAAAGTTCTTCTATTTTTTTCCCTCCATGGGGTTGCACGGGTTACAACAGTTAGCCGGCGCTCCTGAGGCGAGGAAGATCAATGTGCTAACAGGTTGAAAAGACAAAAGGGGAATAGGAACAAGGCGAGGACGGTGGCTTTGCCTCATGTTAAAATAAAATACCAAAGAGAATGGGAGGTATATGTTTAAAGTAGAGCAGCAGGCATGTAGACACTAGACAGTGGATGACTTCGACTTGGATACAGCCCGATTGCTTCCAGTCAGTGAACTCTTGCCTCCTGTATCCCTATTCGGACTTTTCCTGATTGCAAAAGTACTGTCTTTCACTTTGTTGCATTCGAGCATGCTGCACAACACTCAATGTTGTCTAATGACCAATCCAAACCTGTCTTTTGAAGTGACTTTGATTCCAATTCTACAAATGTTTCAATCCTCATCAACTCAAAGAGATACATGCAGGGCAATCCAGTGCAAGTCTATTTGTTTCTCCTCAGGGAGCCATTTAAAACTCAAATGACCTACTGCCTTTGTGTTTTGGACTACAGACAGGTTTCAAAAAGTCTCTAGGAAAGGTGTTCGTCCACTTTGAGTCTGCAGAACAGCTAAAGCGCTTTCAAAGTCTGGGGGTGGACCTCTACTGAAGAAGATAACACTTTTCTTTAAAAGAAAATATCTCCAATAGTTCTGCTGAGTTGAGGTTTGGTGACTTTAAAGGCCAAAGCTTATAATTCACACCTTTGTAAATCCTCGTCAAACTCTTCAATGACTCTCCATGCTCAGCAGATAAGTGAGAAATCCTCCGAGAAGCATTTCCACCCATCAAGAAAGACACGTTTGATCACGATAGGGTAAAGTGATTCCTCTGCAGAACCTCGTATTCATTTGCAGTGACCATTCTCTCTAAGGCAACGAGGGGACGTAGGCTCTGTCAGGAACATTTCCCCCACTTAAGGCACTCCTTTTGCTGCCATACTTTCAGGCCTGCCTTACTTTGTCAACCATCTTTATATGTAAAAAAAACATGTATTTTTTCAAAATACAATGTAAATATTCTGTCACTGGCACTCATTTTGGCTTCCTCTTTTTGAGAAGTTATTTAATTTAAAATGTCTCCCCCCCCCCCCCCTATGTTCGCTTTCTTTTGTATTACTTTTCCCATTGCCACTTTTCAAGAGTGTCACTTTTTGTGGAACAGGTGGTGGGGACATATGGGGTCCGAAAAAAATGTGAAGGTCTTCAACATATACACTTTCAGGCAATGTAATGATGGGTCGGAATGAGGTTAGAGTGAATAATGACCAAGATTGGAAAAAAAAAAAGAAGAAGTAATTATGTCTATAAATGGTTAAAGTTACTGATCAGTGCATGCATGATTTTCAGTCATTTTATAATGAGCAAGCTGGGGGTTAGCTTGTGAGATTGCATGTTCATTGACTTACTTTTTATATTGCCCTTTATGTTTTCTTATTGCGCAAATAAACATTTCTAAAATGAAATGTGTTCAAATGTCTTGTTGAAGTTTTTTTTACAGACATTTATTTTATAAATTATCTTCATAAAAATGTACAAGGACAACATCAGCCATTTCAGAAAATGGTAAGGACATGTCCCCATTGTGAACAAGACCGATGCCTCTCTTGTCCTTTCCTTACCCGGTCTTGAGGTTTTCGATGGCCTCCTCGACCCCCTTCTGGTTGTTGCGGATCATATACTGGTGCATGTTGGGATAGTTGGAGCGGATGTTCTCCTCCGTGCTCCCGTTTGGCACTGTTCCGAAACGCAGCGGAGGGTACTGCTCCGTCGGCTGCTGGAACTGTAGGAGAAGAAGGGAGGTGGGTGAGGATTAAAGCGATAGAGGGAATTTGAAGAGTCAGTAAAGAGGCGGAACGCTGCATGCCGCAGGATGAACTGCTTCTCACATTCAAAGTCTTCACTTTGAAAGAAAGGCCTGTCAGCTACAAGAGCTGTGGGGGCAGTCTGAAAAATAAGGTTCTATATACAGTGAAATTGCACTGATAAAAAAGGTAAGAGAGGGAAACACTTCGAAGAAGAATTTAATTCCTTTGTTCCCTTAAACTGTTTCATGAAGCTACATAGGATGATCTCATTTTGTATCTCTCATCTGCTACTGTGTACTTCTTAAAATTAACATTAGTTAAAGGACACGTCATTCTGAGTCATGTCCAAGCTCCATTTCTTGTTTTTTTATCAATCCATCTGGCCATCCACCTGTTTAAGCACTCATCCATCAATCACCCAATTCATCCAACCATTCCTTCCAGAACGTACCTTCTTATCCGACAGCCCTGACACCGTGTCGATGTACTCCTCCTGGATCATGAAGGCAGCCAGGTTGGCAGTGTAGGAGGCCAGGAAGATGACAGCAAAGAAGGCCCACACCAGCACCTGAAGGAGGGGTGCGGAGTACTGAGTTCAACAAGGGCTGAGTGTGACAGGTGTGGAAGTATTCTTAGATTGCAGTGACACTGTTTTTGCACTTCTTGGCATTTCATCGCTAGACCCACAGCTGATGCTCTGTCATGCCTGGAGGGCAGAGTCGGATTGGTCAGCATGACACATAAAAAGACGTCACTGCAACTGCATAATTTGTCCTTTTCTTACTTATATTTATAATGATCACAAAGTGACACGTTGTAATAGCCTGCGAGGAAAGCACCCCCCCTCCTATCTACATCATTAATTTGTAATGGGACCAGATTTGAGAGCCAATCAGCGCTTGTGTTTAATCAGGAATCTGACACACACTTGACGTAGCATACAGAAGCCTGGTCGAAAGCATTTTACCATTTAACATCACATCATGGCATGGTGCAAAGAGAGAACTCTATTTCTCCAGGGGAGTTAGCATTGCAGCAAAAGTAATTGGCAAGTTACAGAAAAACACACATATTCGACAATGATGTTCGCAGGAAAGCTAAACAAATAACTGCAGAAACTTCACATCCGCTTTTATAAAAGAGTTGGAGCTGCTTTTGTCTGGCCTTCGGGACCAAATCAATCACAAAAGCAAGAAGACTTTTATTCCCTTTGCCATACAGACATTGAAAACAGATGGACTGCATCAGGGAACAGTTTCTGTTTCATATGATGTGCTCTCTTTTATTATGTCTGCTATTCATTCTCTGCTACCTGCCAAGTTGCACTATATTGTATACTGTGCATGTTTTTCATTGTTTTAGTATTTATATTTGTATTTATGAAAATGAGTGCAGGCTTGTAGTGTTCAAAAGTTGATTCTCTTTAGCCTGCAGCCTAAATGCACCATCCAATACAAACACATAGGACAACTGACATGTTCACCTGATTAGGCATTAATGCATCCCTATTGTTATATTGCTGCTAAAGCTTATAATAGCATATAATACACCTGTACCTTTGAGAACATGATAAGGAGTATTTTAGAGACTATTTTATTTTACGTTTTCTTTTTTATTAGGGCCAAAACTATTTTCCTTTTCTTCACTGGTTGTTTCCGTTCTGTGTATGTGAGTATGTGTGTTCATAAATATATACATATTTATATATATATATATGAACATGGGTATAGGTGTGTGTGTGTGTGTGTGTGTGTGTGTGTGTGTGTGTGTGTGTGTGTGTGTGTGTGTGTGTGTGTGTGTGTGTGTGTGCGTGTGTGTGTGTGTGTGTGTGTGTGTATACTTGTGGGGACCTACATCTGTTTACACCGCCTCCCTTATGGGGACAAAATGGAGGTCCCCATGAGGGGAATCATTCATTTTAGGGTGAAGACTTGGTTAGGTTTAGGATTAGGGTAAGGTTAAGGGTAAGGGTAAGGGTAAGGGTTAGGGCTAGGCATGTGTTGGTTATGGTTAAGGTTAGGATAAGTCTCCAGGAAATGCATGTAAGTCAATGGAATGTCCCCTGAAGTGATGTATACATGGTGTGTGTGTGTGTGTGTGTGTGTGTGTGTGTGTGTGTGTGTGTGTGTGTGTGTGTGTGTGTGTGTGTGTGTGTGTGTGTGTGTGTGTGTGTGTGTGTGTGTGTGTGTGTGTGTGTGTGTGTGTGTGTTTGTATGTGTATAGAATAGAATAACATATAATTGTAGGGATAAAACCTTCTCTTTTTTAATTACCTTCTTGTTTTTCGTTTTCTGAACAAAAATGAGTATTTTCTAATTATGGTAGTACTTTTTAAGTAAAATATCTAAGTACATTTCCCATTTGTACTTTAAATCTAACCCTAACCCTGTTTACCCAAATAACTGTAACGCAAACAAAAATCATCTGAAAGGTTGTTATTTGTATTCTTATTATTTTTATTCTTATTTTTATTAACTTTTTTTTTTGTTTCTTCTTTTTTTGATACCCATACGTTATCTTAATACATGAGTTTGTATGAGCGAAGGGCATCTGTTAACAAACTCAATAAATAAAAAGGATACAAAAAGGAGTATTTTCTAATTCTGGGAGTGCTTTTTAAGTAACAGATCTAAGTACATTTCAAATGCGTACTTTAGATCTAACCCTAACCCTAACACAACTTGATGAAACCAAATAACTGTAACACAAACAAATATCCTCTGAAAGGTTGTTGGAGGACGTGATGTAAAGACCGTGCACTTTGCCGACGTGCTGTCTTCATAATGCTGCACTGTGGACATTCAGCCAGAGAGAAAGTCAAAGATTCTGATTAGTTTTAGCTCTAAGTTTGCACTTTCAGTCACTGATGCATTTTGTTTCTTCAGTACTCTGTATTTATGCCAAAAGTGAATTTGCATAATGCTCTTAATGAATTAGATGACAAATGTACACTCTCAGCTCCGGCAAGTGAAGCATGTTTAAAAATAAGTGATCTTAATGAATGGGCATTACGTCTTTGTTCAATGATGCTCGGCTGGAGGATGTGTCCTAACAGAAGAGTTGGAGGACGAACTCCTCACTTAAAATGGCTACCTGGTGAGTTTCATGACCCCATGGGCAGATCCAAAACATATGAACCTTTAATGTACGATACCTACCATATATCACAGGATTGTGAATTATATATAGAGTGGGATACACACTTATGTCCTCGACCAGGCCTATGAAGGTATGAAAATGTCAACAAATAATGGAAGTAATTTAGGGAATTAGCCTACATTAGAAATGTATACTCTCTTTTATTGTGTTGCTTGTGGTTGGTTGTGGTTTTCTGATATGATATAACGGGGATGTTATTTGAAAATGTATCAGATTATTATTTTCTCTCTTCTTTATATTTCAGAAAAAACCTACACTAGTTGGATAAAATTACTGCAAGACCATTGATCTACACAGCAATGTGGCAACAAGACAAAAGGTTAGCTAAAAAGTACATTTTTTGATAAACATTTCAAATAGTATCCCCCCTGCACGCTTTTAAAAAAAAAAAACCTATTGAGTTCATAATGAGCTCTTGAGATGATTGGGCTTTTTGTGAAAAGCACTCGTGCAGCGAGTGAAAAGGAAAAGAGACACTTTGAGTTGTTCACCTCCTGTGGCTCTTTGCTCTGCGGCAGAGAGGGCAAGCATTCAACTGATTTCCTTTTTATGTCGTGGGGACACGGTGTAACAGCAGGTATCAAAAAGACCGCCAGCAGGGAAACGAGTGAATAAACACTTGCGAACTGATTGCACAGCCTCATATGACTCATATGTTTCAACTTCGTTGTGATAATAATGCAAATTAGAGTTGGGAAACAGGCAAAAAAAAACTCCAGAATTACAGTCTCCTTGTTGCAGGAGCTCCAACAAGGCGTGTAGGACAGAGAGTGAATACACATACTATACAGAGAAACCAATGTGAGTTTGGAAAATTGAACAATGTAAATCTATTCTAGAAGACCTCAACAATGGAATCATGATCAGTAGAAATGGCCATGACATGGGACCTTTAAAGTGAGGTAAGTTTTTATCAAATAGAGGAAATAAAGTAATTTAAAAGTTGTTTATAAATTATGTGAAACTTGGGAATCTTAAAATATAGGTTTTTCCCTCCAAATAATCAGATTAAAGTCTTCTAGTCAATCAGCCCATTTGTCAGTGAGTGAGTCGGGCGGAGTGGTCACCATGATCTTGCTGGTGGTTCCTCTGGGATTCTCCACAGGCACAGAGTTGTTGAAGACCAGCGCCCACAGCAGCCACACGGACTTCCCTATGGTGAACTTAGATCCACCTGACTCTGAGAGAGGGAGAGAAATCCAGTTTTTAGGAAATTAAAAATCTTTGTACGCTTCATACAGGTGCTGAGAGTTTGCAGGAGGCCATACAGCATCCAATCTAAAGCAAGAAAAACAAGTCTATTGCGGTGCAAAAGCTCAATAACAAGACACATACAATGCACGTGTTGGGTATTGAACCCTTTTAACTGGTGTTGTGGATAATCGAACACTACAGGGTTCCGGAGTGCACTGAGTCATCAAATGGATAACAAAGTATTTACTTGCATAGCCCGGCTGGGATTAACAGTATTGCATTGTGGTGTATAAACAAATCAATGAATGCATGACCAAATTAATGAATGACTAAATGAAGAAGTTTATTTTCAGTGACTTCTCTTCGGCTACTGCACCGGATTCAAGGCAGAAATAAAACGTAGCACGAAATCAACCCAATAAAAAAGCCACTATTAGCATTTTATTTGTCATTGGCACTGTGGAGTTAATTTTCGTTGTTTATTCATTTATTTTCTATTTATTTATTTCAATCATTAAGCATTAAGCTACTTGTTTAGTGTGCAGGTTGTCATGAAAAATAGGTCTCAGTTGGGAGGGAACCTTGGTTCCAGTATTTTGTTTCCCTTGGGACTCATTTGATGAGGGACCGTCAGCCATCTTAAAAAGGCCAGTGAATTCTTTGTCACTCATGTTTGGATCAGCCACAGGGCACATGGGCAGCTGGTGAGTGTTTGGATTAAATATGTGACCTGCTCTATCGAAATCAGTCGCATTGACCCGAAGACACATTTTGAGTTGTATACACTGTTGGAAAGAGGATATTCATAGCTTTCTAATGATATCAGGATTGTTGTTCTACTCCAAATATTAAGCGAAATACGTCACATTATATAATGACTGTCACAGAGTCATACTTTTGAGAAAAAGGCCTTCAAAGTTTTCTCTTCTCTGGAATCCATCGATCTGATTGATTATTAGCGGAGCAAATTATCAAAAGGAGGGAAGATATTTTCGTTTGCAATACTGGTCTGGGGGAAGCTCGCGAGTGTGTATGTGTGTATACGTGTGTGTGTGTGTAATTTTGCGTTTGTGTGTATTGTTTGTTTCCCGGGGAAAACCCTCACGAGAAACACCGGCTGTTGTTATGCCTGCTGTGGCGTTAAGTTCTCCGCTTGTAATTATGCCGTTACAAGCTTCAAAGCTGTATATATCATCTGAATTTGCCAAAACAAGTTTAATATTCTGAAAGCCAAGACTTTGTTTATTTGAAATCAGATGAAAACAAACTGTAACGGACCCTGCCGTGTTATCTATGATTACTATACGCTTACATTCATAATGTCAGCCGGAGGGAGGGGGGGCGGCGCTGCGGAAGAGCAGATTGCGAATGAGAGGTGCCTGTCTTCGTCCCTTTACAAGCTTCAAACATGTATTTATCGTGTGATTTTGGAAATAAAAGTTTCATATTCTGAAAGCCAAGACTTTGTTTATTTAAAATCAAACAAAACATCCGAACCCCGGAAAACATTTTTTTTACGCAAATCCACGTTTATTTTGAAATGAGCCGTTGCGACTTCTGACTGATTTCGATAGAGCGGGTCACATATGTGTTTATGGTGACAGACTTTTGTTGTGTATGCTTTATGTAATTTGTGTATTATGTATTTTCTCTTAACTTTGAATCTAACTTTGAATGGATTTGTATGAAGAAAAGCTAACTTTCTGATACCATGTGCTTCTTTGAATGGAGAAGAGCACATTAAATAAACATCAATCCTACACTAAAGCTGAGTGGTCACGCCCTGTGTTGTTTTAGTTTTATTTTATTTTTTTCGAGCGTGTAAAACTAAAGAAAATACAAATGAAAAAAAAGGTGATACAGACATGATACAGTACTATACAAATGAATGCAATAACAAAACGAAACATTTAATTGAATAATCTGTAGTATCATTGTCTGATATCAATAGACAGCCCTTTCGGTGGGAGTAAAACCGAACAGGCACGAACGTGTTTCAAGCTTTTCTTTGAACCTGGTTACAGTGATTTCAATGCATTCAGCTTCAAGAGCATTTGTGAGGTCTAACACTGATGTTGGGTGATAGCGTTTGGCTCCCAGTTGGCATTCCGATTTGTCCCACAGGTGTTGAATGGGGTTGATGTCAGGGCTCACAACAAAGTGTGAAGACTATTTATATATGGAACTGGATTCTTGCACTGGGGCTTTGTTATGTTGACACAAGAGAGGGACAAACACTAGCTGTTATGATCAGATGGAGCCCACTTGTGTCTGGAATATTTGTTGATGCCTTAGCGATAGAGCCAAGCCTAAACCATGAAAAACAATGGGCCCAAAGCTACATAGTGCCTAAATACTTTAAGCCTTATAGTTAATATCATTATGATGGTGGGTTGCAGTGATAGCAGTACTGCCCAAAGTAATTTAAAATCCGTCTGATATTGAATTTCTAAATGATGGAGATGGAGCTTAACAGAGGGCTGAGGAAAGACTTCTGTGTTCAAATCAATAATCAGTGAAGCCTCAGAAGGAGAGGATCCAGTTGATCTTTCAAGATGAAAGGTGCTGAAATATTTCTGGCTGGAAGAAGAGTCAACAGTCTGAAGGTATCAAGGGAATGGTGCCGTATAGATGGAGGGAATAATGAGTTGGAAGTATCTAGAGTTGTCAACTTTTTTGCCATGAAAGAGAATGTATAAAAAAAAGATGGCGGTAAATGAAGGTATGGGAGAATCTTTAAAGCAAATGGCAGGCTTTATTTGGTAACTGGTCATAAAAAAACGTTGAAAACAAAACAAAAATTCTCCATCACAGTAAGTGGGTTAGCCTACAATTTGTTTTATTTTGATGCTAAATACCAAAATGATAAGGATACTAATAAAAAACAGTCTTAACCATAACCCTTACCCTACATTGAATTGGAGTATCCTAAGGAAAGATATCCAACATGGATTTCCTAAAACATTGATAATTTAAAAGTGGTGAAGTGATCTCTAAAGTTATTTAGTATAATAACGAACACTTTCTGGTTTTGGGATTCTACCTTTATGTGCAATTATATGGTTTAGACAATTTAAGCTCAAGTTTAAATGTAGTTACAATTTGACCTTTCAGCTGAGTTTTATCTGATTAAAAGTTGCAATGTATGGAGATCTTTGATATCAGATGTGAATGGCTCCTTACGTTTTGTTCCTTTAGCTTTGCCATCCTTACATGTTTGAAAATAATATGAAAGTGTTTTAACTGATTTGAGTCAATTGTCTAGTAAACCCTGCACCATATGTAGCATGAACACCTACATTTTACTCATGTGATAAACATGTAAAGTTAGGAGATTATAATAACTATTTAGAAAAGGTTCACATTTCTACATTACATTAATAGACTTACAAAATAATTACTTCTGAAATAAAATGTATTTATATAGTGGTAAAATATTATTCATTTTTATTTATGAATTATTTAGCGAACAATAATAAATTCTGCTTATGATCTTACTTACGTTTTTTTGAGCTTTTTCTTTACTGTTTTTACCACAACTGATCTGAGAAGGTTTGTAGAATAGGTCAAAATAGTGTGTTTAGGATTGAAGAAGCAGAGGTATGTTAGCAAAGAAGAAGCTAGAACTGACAAACAGTGATGAACAGATACCTACTTGTCACTCCAAATCTATATAATTCCGCTTGTGTCAATTTATTAGAAAGTAATGAATAACATTTCCAACTGAATGAATCAAAATGAATATGTCGGCACAGAGGGGAAGCCGGTAAACATTTTGGAATAAATGATGAACTGACAAGTACTGTTCAAATGTCAAAGTCAACCATCACTGCGCTGTCAGTGTTTGTTTCATTAAATATAAATAAGCCAGATTGGGGGTGTGAAGTGATTGTTTTAGACTCATGTGCAGCGAAAAAACGCAGGGCGCTTTGCATAATTTGAGTAAACACCCATCTCAAATCAGCCCCCCCCTCGCTTACATAACTGACAAAGTGACAAGTTGGTAATAATGTAGTGAAATGAGCAGTGGCAGTGGGTTGATTGGCGTGCCGGCGCTTGAGTGACTCCGTCTCTTACTCTTGGCGCTCTGCAGGCTGCGGTTGTATCCCACGGGGCTAAAGAACTCAAAGATGAAGACGGTGACGGCGACCACCGACAGGCACATCACAAACATCATCACCCACACCGCTGGGCTGTAGGGCTCTGAAAGACACACGTGCAAACAGATCAGAGAAAGTTTCTTTGTCATCTGCAAAGTATTCCTTTGTTTGTCATGAATAGACTGTGGAGATAAGTTGTGTCCCGGAAATCAAGAGTTCAAAATCATTTTGTTGACCTGTTACTTAAATAAGATAGGCGTGGAGTGTTCATTATTTGTTCAGTAATAATCAAACCACAGATTGCACTGTAGTTTTTCCGATGCCAAGCAAATCAAAGGTCTTTAGCAGGTTAGCAAAAAAGTCACACCCATGCATAAATGAGACTATAAACAAAGGCTATATGACTGTGAAAGACAGTTAGAGTTGAAGATAGAGTAGACAGTGAATTCAAAGCTAGGTTCTGTGTACAAAAAATACTTTTAGCAGTTAGTTGACTGTATTCAAACAAATAAAAGCTGCAAATGTTCCGTGTCTTTAGTCATAGGCAAGACACTCCTGTGTTGCTCTTCCCGAGGTTTCTTCCATTGTCCCCTTTATTTGTGGCGTTTTTTGTTCTCCACTACGAGGGTCTAAGGATGCTGTATGCTGAACACATCGTGTTTTTGGGATATATAAATAAAAATAGATTGATTCATTGGTTGGTTCTGGAAGGTCACTCCTTAACTGCATCATAAAGCCCATCAGCAGACAAAAGACTTATAGTATATAGGCGAAGACTGGACGAGATGTTCTCTACTCTGGGTGCTGAGGAAACCAGCAGACACTTGTGAGATTTGCCAAATTAGTGAGGGATTTCCTGCCAACACCGACAGCTGTAGCGCTAATCAAAGCCCACTGCAGAGCCGGGCTGAGCAGCCAGGTCCACTCATCAACACCTTTGTCTCACAGTGTTCCATCCAGCGTGAGACTACAAGCTGCATACCGAAGAGCACTGCTTACATGTGAGGCTTTTAGCTGACGCTCCCCCGCAGAGAGGAGTACATTGAGGGAGCAGGTGGAGAGGCTCTGGATTT
This sequence comes from Pseudochaenichthys georgianus, assembly GCF_902827115.2. Classification (NCBI taxonomy): domain Eukaryota; kingdom Metazoa; phylum Chordata; class Actinopteri; order Perciformes; family Channichthyidae; genus Pseudochaenichthys; species Pseudochaenichthys georgianus. The sequence continues at coordinate 10,304,616 of NC_047513.1, read as the reverse complement.
ATCCATTACACTTACTGCCAGACAGGGTTAATATGCTTTTAACGCTGGGCTTTCAAACTGAGTGCCATGAGGGCGGAGAGGCTGCAGCTTTTATGTTTGCAGCAGTAAACCACATCACAGGTGCAGAAACATGTTTTGACATTTCATGCTGGTTTTATTTTTTTAATCAGATTTAGGTTAAGAAATTATGGAATCATCTAGATAAAGAGACATTGTTCTCATTAGGGGGTAAATCGGAAAACTGCAATATTAAAATGTTAAAACATACAGTTATGCTTCGGAAAATGGGTTATTTTTATTCAAACGAACTCTCACCGACTGTCTTTTTGTAAACCTCAAGAATTGCCTCTCCCAGCCATATTGTGACATCCTTCAATCAATTAAAACGAAAGATAGACTGATGTCAACTCAAATACAATAGGGGCTTTAACTGGAAACATAAAGCTTTTCTGATTCTGGTAGAGGTCAAGTGTTGCTAGGTGACAAGCAGCATGAATTGGAATAATGATTTCAAAAGTAGTTGATGATGTGCTCTTTGTGTTTCTTATATAGTTTGATTGCCAAAATAAATACAACTGCAGTGTGGCAGTGCACGTTCATTGTCTGAGGAGAAATAGTTAGTTATGTTTCATTTTTGTTCAACATTATGAAGTTTAGACATCAGAAGAACTAAGACTTGAAATCAAATTTCTTCGTAATTGTCACCAACTGTACAATCTCTATTTTTGAATATTTGTATTGTGAAATATGTGTAAAAATTGGGTGTTCTTCAAAGCTTCTTTTTCTCAAAGCATTTGTTCACTGCAGCCAAAGGAAAGTGACGTGAAATTGATTTAAATAGATGGTTGTTTTATTGTGTCTTGCCAAGCATTTTTCTCACCAAATATCACAGCCAAGTTTACGAAACGGCACAAAATCAACCACAAAATGAAAAATAAGTTGTGAACAAATCTCTTTTTTATTCAAAAGGTAATGTTTCCAGCAATACAAGCATGATATTTTTCATGTCAAATTATTAAAATGTATGGTATTATATTAATTGGTCATATTTAATTGTTTAACTTATATTGTGCACACAATATAAGTTAGGGTAATTATGTCGACGGGTCATGTACCAAGGTCAGATTTTGCAGGTTCGAATCAGGTCTGCAATCCCAAATCTATTGCTTAAATTCAGGCTTAAATCAAAAATGACCTTAAAAAATAAATAATTGTGAAGGTTGAGGAGTGGTTTGAACCTCCCCCCGACTGATATCCCATTGCTACATCCTCTCTGGTCCTCAGGCATATTTGTTTGCTCATGTTGATTTTTCTCGACAGGTGGAGTCTGTTTATATTTTGCATCTTTTTCAAGGCGATGTCAGACTTGTTTTATTCTGTTCATGCACTCTCTCATTGAGTCCCAGCAGCTATATGTATTCATTTAGGACATATTTAAACAAGGACTGTCAACAGGAGACATATGATCTATGTCAATGACGACCCATTATAAATGTGCACACACCACCACAGTCTATACTGGAGCAGATCCACTGGGGCACATGGGGTTAAGGTTGGGGTAATGAGGTTTACGTGCCCTTCCTAAGGGGCATTTAAGCTGCACTTTGCCGTGTAAAGTGACAGCATTACTTATTCATTTTGTTTGCCAACTTGTCCCAGCAGGTCCAGGGATGCAGACTGTTGACCTTCGTACTCGGGGCGCTGGGAGTAGCATTAACACGGTCGGCTCGTGATGAAAAGCCCTTTTTAAAGGGAAGAATAAGCACACTGTGAAGGTTGTCTCCGTAGTGAGAACCAGAGTTGTGCAGGACAAGGACACAGTAATGTATCACATGCCACTAGCTACATTAACATTTACATAATAATGTCATCATGCCAGGAAATTAGAGTGAGGTAGTCTCAATTAAGACTTTGAAAATGGATCCCATTAAAGTTTCCATGTGGAACATCCCCTGCGAGATGGAGTTCATGACTTTATGAGCTGTTCATGAGCACTCATGAAACATTCATGAACAACTCATTATATGTTCACTTGTCATGTTCATGAACCAAAATTCTTAAAATGCTCATGAACCATTTTAAAGAGCAGTTCATGAAATGTTTATGAACATTGTTCATTCATATAAAGTTCCTGTTTTGCTCATGACAGACTTTTATGAGCAATTTATGAACTTTTCATGATCCAGCCAATCACAACATTATAATTAAAACCCCAAAAAGTGTGCATGAGTATTTCATGAACTTTTCATGACTATGAGCATTTCATGAATTTTGGATGATTGTGGCGAGTTCAGAATATTTTTGAATATTCATGAGCATTTTATGAACTTTTGATGATCAGTGTGATGATTTTAAAGACCTCTTGAATATTCATCTACTATTTGAACATGTCTTTCTTTTTTAAAAACTTTTAATCTTAAAACAAAACAATAGTGAATTTGAAACTGAACATTATCTGTATTTATTTTGGTGACATTCATATCATTTTATGGTTTGTCTGTACTGTTTGAGAAGCAGTACGAGTGAGGCTGCGGCCCCACGAGGACGAATTTGGTCGTTTGCGTTACTGTTTGGTGTCATATAGACCGTTCGGCCACACGAGGACGACCGAATATGGCACTAAACGACTGAGGAAACGACAACGGGTCCCAAGGTGGATAGAAATGCAAACGCCACTCTCTGGGGGGTCAAACAGCTCCGTGTGTGCGCACTATACGGACATTTTCAGATCACTGATAGTGATTGCGCAATAGCCCCGCCTCTCCCCACCTCTTCTGCTCACCTCCGCTTACCCCGCGCCAGTGCTGAAGTGTTTCGCCACCAACAACAACAACAATGGCGGATCGCAGAGTTGCTATCGTGCTCCGGACGCTATTGACCATGCTACAGTTGTTTGTGCAACATCTACAGCAATAATGATGAGGCAATAACCCCGCCTCTCCCCACCTCTGCTGCTCACCCCCGCGTCAAAGTAGACTGCACCCTGAATTCAGATTATTTATCTTTCTCTCGCGAGTGAAGTCTAATCTGACAGGACGGAGACACGCAGCTCTGCTCACCTGCAGCTCCTCCCGCTGCAGCAAAACACACACTTCAAGTCAGATCATCACCCTTAGCTATTTTAATTACCTCTCAAACTCCCTAAACTAGTTATAAATATGTTTATTTTTACAGTCGGCCGGGTCACTGATTACTGGATGAGCTGCTGCATGAGACAGACACTGGCGCTGTCCGAAGAGAGGGAGGAAAAAGAGAGGCTCCGTCTATTTTATCATTATATTATATAGAGTCGTTATTCATTTGTTTTAAAGCTCAATAAATAACAAAGAAGACCTTTGACCGGCACTTTTATCATTTTGTCCGGAAGATTTCAACTTTAATACACGCTGACTGGCGAAAAACTCTGCCCGGTTCCCTCGGCCCCCACCGCGGAGAATAAACAGAAGGGCAACCATGACAACCATGCTTCTTCGCTGCTTTTGTGGAGGAAGTTACAGCGCCACGTAGAGGCTCCTGCATATGTACTGCAGCTTCTCCAGCGGTTGGAGCTAAACGGAGCGGTCTCGTGTGGGCAGACACTATCCGGATAATTATTGCATGTGGACGGAAGCCGTTTGCGATTGCGTTTGCGTTAATCCTATGCGTTTAGCCGTTTGGGACCCGTAACAAAAAATGTTGTGCAGCTGAGTGTCAAGAACTGCTTCAAATAGTGATAGGATTAATTGTAGTGCTCCACCTGTATACATGTATGTTTGTTTGTTTGTTTGTTTGTTTGTTTGTTAATTTGAGTAAAGTTCCATTGTGATTGACATAATTGTTGTTTTCTATGGTTGCCAATTGACCCACAGTCAGTGGTTCATGAACAGTTCATGTACATGAACAGTTCATAGCCAGCCATTGAATTATATTCAGTGACTGGGTATGAACTGTTCATGAACGGTTCATGAAGTTGTTATGAACAGTTCTTGATATGTTCATGAACAATTCTTGAAATGTTCTTGGTTGAATATCCCTACACACTCACTGAAAACTCCATTTCATGAATTGTTCATGAACCTGCCTAAAACCATATTCCATGAATTGTTCATGAACCATTCCAGCACAGGAGTTTCATGAGTAGTTCATGAACTGCCCTAGTGCCATTTAATGTTCATGTCACTTTCATGAACAGTTCATCAACTTTGTTATGAGCTGTTCATGAATATGGTTCACTAATATTTCATGAACTTTTCATGACAAGTTCATGAACAGTTCACTATCATCTCACTGGGGATATGACAGCCACTGTTCCCATCGTATGCAGCTGATGTGTCTATCATGCAAATACCATGTGCATATATTATTTGATCTAATTTACACCTGGATGACAAATACATAGGAGTATGTCAATAAGTAGTTTAGTCTGGCTGAAGCGCTTCATGAGGTGTTGATGAAACCACAGAAACGTAGCTTTTTCGTTGATTTTGGTTTGAAAGTGTTGGTAATAAAGAAAGAGGTTACAGTTGCTTCAAACACCTCCCACTGAAATGTTATCGCTCACTCTTTCCTAGCAAATATTGCCATAAAATACATTGTTATGGTATTTCTAACAATGTAAAGCACATTTTCTACTTTACGTTAAATGTCCTCCCCCTGTTGAAACAAAGTATGTTTGCTCCCTAGAAAGAAATCTTAAATGACAAAACAATGGAAGTGTCTTATTAGTGGAAGATCTTTGACATATGTTGTTAGGCAGTCGGATTGCTAAGAATGTGAAATTGGGTGAAAACGGCAAACATGTGTCAGGGGGAAAGCATAAAAAGTCACTTTGTCAAAACTTGATAACCACAGTACACCATATCATCATTTTTTTTAAATCTGTGTGATCATAGCAGCTGACAGATATGTTTGTATATGTCTCGCCTCTGCAAATACTCTTGAGTAGTCTGAAGGCTTTGAATGTTCTTATATACGAGTCAACCTCTGACCGTGACTGTAGTGTGTCGGGACCATGGATCACTATAGCAGCCAAAGAGGGAATAGTGATCATAGACTGCATATATAAAGCCTTGTGTATGGCCATATCATCATGGTTTTTAATAACCGCAATTAACAACAAATGGAATGAATTATAGAGCTTAGTACAACTCAATACAGAAAAAAACTAAATGTTACAATAGACTTAAATTAAATAAAAACCCACTTTGAAAGGGTTAAAGTTATGTCTTGATATATGTTCATTATAAGCGATCTTGGGTTGATGAAAGGCGCTATATAAATTAAAGTTATTATTATTATAAGACAAATACACACTATAGAAACGGACAATACATGGTAGTGCCCAAACTTAGTTTCATATTTACCTCTTTGTTTTTTGGACCCGCTAACATGGATTTCAACGGAGTAAACCAACCAAAGCCAAATGCCCTATCTTGCAATAAAAGGTGAATCAAAACAAACAAGTACATGACTGTGTTCCTGCTGACAGACAGTTAAACAAACAAACAAACAAACCTAAAGCATAACCTAATAAAATCTCTTGCACCCCCCCCACACACACACGCACGCACACACACACACACGTCACACACTCTACCTTTACTTCTGCTCACTTGTTACATTTTCACGTCTCTCTTTACTGGGTCCCCTGACAGTTTAATTGTTTGTTGTCATGGAGGCTTAGGATTTGTGTCACGCCTCGCTTTACAGCTCCGGGGTCTGTCTGGGTCTCTGTGTTTCTCCTTCTGTCTCATCTTCTTATTCACTGAGTGTATTCCGGTGTTGGAGGATTGATTAAGCTATAATTGTTAAAGCTAATTTAAGAAATGGAGATGTTTAATGTTTCAATCTAACAAATCTATAAAATAATTGTTTCAAGGATTAAGAGGAAACTACTAATTCATTCAGAAAATTAATATTTCAGTATTTCAAATGTAGAATTCTGGCCAGACTAAATCAGTTTAAATTGTCAAAAAAATTAAAAAAGGCGGCACGCTCTCTTGTGAAAATGTCACAAATACTGCAATATTAAGGAATGAGCAGTGTGTCAACACTTGCTTTCACTCTGAAGCATTTGTGTTTCGAATATTTGCCATAGTTAGTCATCTCTTTAGAAGAAATCCTAGTAAGCCAAGTTCAACCTGCAGCAGTATTTGACAATGCCACCTTGGTGTCCATTTTAACACTTCACTTTGCTTGTCTTTTATCATTAACTTCATGGTTTTGTGACGCCAAATGGACAGCATTTACATAGCACCTTTCCAGTTTTAACAACTCTCTACAATCCTCAAAGCGCATTTATACTTACAAGACGGCATTAACCAATTCATACACACTCATAGAGGCACAGAATGCCATAAAAGGGCGACCTTCAAAGGGAAACTAGCATTCACACACACACACACACACACACACACACACACACACACACACACACACACACACACACACACACACACACACACACACGCGCGCGCGCGCACACACACACACACACACACACACACACACACACCATTGGCCATGCCATTGGGAGCACCTTAGGATAAAGTATCTTGCCCAAGAACACATTGACACGTTCTGGGAATTGAATCACCCAACTTCACAAGTGTTCCTACAACCACTCTAACTTTCAGCCACACCTGCCCTATAAATCTGGCCAGGGTCTAAACGTTGGGGCTCGAAGTAGGGTCATGGGGGTGGGCAATGGACCCATCAATGCGTTGACTGTCATGAAAGACAGGAATGTTTACACCTTACAAAGTACTGCAAAGGACTTCTGTGGTTGTTCTTGCTACAGTAGGCTTTGCAATGATGACACACAGACAGACTCACTAGCTGAAAACAAAGCCAGAATTGCTGTCTCGGCTGGAATACCAGACATAATACTCAAACTCTCCGGTTGCATACATTGTTACAGAATGTCAACGAAAAAAATGGACGCTGTTAAATATTGAAAAAGTCATATAAAATGTATCCATTTCCCAAAACTGACCACTTCCAAGGGCTTGATGGGAGATAATGTGACTGAAAAGCTAAAGAAAGGAATGATATCAGAGCTGCTGTTCAGATCATTTTTAAATATTGGGTTTTAGTTAGTTGTGGTGACTTATTTGCATTTACTGTATTTGCAAGTTGAATATGGTATGTCAATTTGGTTTTTATCGATCAACAGTAGGTTCCAAAGTCATACAATCAGGCAATTGCAACACATTTTGGTTTTCCTTCATATACCAATTACAACATCGGAGACAACATAGGATGCCACTCAGTGTGAAAAGCATAGTAGGATAGGTTCAACTTTATTCAGATGAGCTTTAACATGCAGGAAGATGAATCTGGAGTAAATACATCACACTGCTTTTAGGTTTCTAGATGTACACTTAATTATCTAACAAAAGTAAAGCCTGGTGCATGGCCCTATTCTTGCTCCTGTCACCAACAAAGGAAATGTTTGCCTTAATCTTGAGTTGTGAACACAAAAATCTGAACAATTCTTCAGAAGTCTGGGGTGGCCATTAAACTGTTAATTTATTCCCATGTGCAAAATTCGTCTGATGTAAAGTAAATAAGGTACGTTTCCTTTGACTTTTGCTACATGGATGTTCAGAGATGGACTGATTCACTTTTTTGTCTAGGGTTCTTTGTTATTGTATTGTTAGATGCAATGTAAAAATGTATCTTTTGAAGTATGAAGTGTAAAAGAAAAAATTGTTGAATATAGTTATTTTATTATCTTCGACCAGCAGCTCTAAAGCTCCCCTTGTCGTATGTGGACGAAAGTTTCTCAAACGAGTGGTGGCCATAGAGTTTACCCTAGTTTTACCTTTTTCCTTTCCTCTTGGTGTCTTTTAGTTACCAAGCATTTGGATACTGAGAATGTCATATTCAAAAATCAGATTATAATAATAATCCTTATATTTATTATAGCGCTTTATCAAAGACTCTCAAAGCGCTTTACAAATACACATTACACATACAGATCATACATGTAATGGTCATCTACTATGGACAATACCCACAGGAGCAAATTCGGGTGAAGTGTCTTGCCCAAGGACACAACGGCCTGACGCAGTGGGGCGGGAGCGGGTTTTGTCACAGATTGTCAGCTGTGCTTAAAAATGCAAAGCCATGAGTGTGTGAACCCTTCAATGGCAGAGACAAAAGCGTGTCTGTACTATAGGCATGTTATATAACGGAGGATTCATTACAACACACTGTACAGGGTTAGGTGAGTCATCAGGGCTGTTGTACTACTTAACCCATTAAAAGGCCGACATATTCAGACTAAAGGAAAAATTGAATTGGTAACACCTCAAAACTGCTTTAAAAAACGAACACAAACACAACCTGCATAGCTACATATTAGTCACTGTCTGCCCCATGTCATGGCGGTCTTATGATAAAACGTCCTTGGGAGTATTTCTCTTTTGTCCAACCATGATGTGTTTCAGATGGTCTCTTAAATCTCCTCTGACAGATGGATAGATGTACTACTGCAGCGCTGTAAGTATGAAATGGATCTCTTAAGGAGTGGGATGAAAAGGTCAGGTCTATGAAGGGGGAGAAAACAATTCAACTCCTGAAGCACACTCGTTTAACACTAGAACCGCCAATTGGGTCAATTTGACCCAGAGCTGTTTTTTATTGTTTGTAACTTTTTTTCAATAAAATATTAAAGTCTCCTAGTCTGTGACTTTTCCTGAACGTGTGTTATGTAGCACCCTATGTTGTTAACAATTGTCACTATGAAGTCAGATTGAAGAAATCGGCAAACAAATTGCCATTTATACCTATTTCCGCCCAGCAGGTCATATTGACCCCACCCCTTTTCGCGCTATAGAGAGGCGCAGTCCCTCCCCTTCAACAGTTTTAAGACAAACTGTGACTTTTTTGACATGGAAATATTTTTTTAAGATTGACAAACATCATAATTATGTGTAATTCATGGCACAATTCAAACGGGATCGAAAGATAAGTTTTCTCTCTCCATTGACTTCAATACATAATTTTTCAGAAATAAGGTCCCATGGGGTGGAAGTAGATGGGCGTGACTTCGCCACTCTATTGATTTCGCATGTAAACAAACATGACGTGTTGCTATAGCAACACCTTTTGTCTACTGCGGTTCCTTATGGAATGATAGATAGATTGAGAGAGATAGATAGATAGATATATTGATAGCGACAGTCTGTAGTGAAGGAGCGTGCTCACGGGAGGCTGCTTGCGCTGTGCTCCGCAGCAAACAGCTGTTTGCGTTTCACCCAACAACAACCTCACAAAACGCTATGTTATAGCGTTAATAAACGAAACAATTTAACAAAATTGCTTGTCAAAATACCAATACCACAGGACCATTTTTCTTTTTAAAGCAATACTTTTACCTTGAAAATCAATGCATTCTAATACCGGGTCAATTTGACCCCGGTGGCGGTTTTCGGTATAACAAAATCTCTGGCGGTTCTAGTGTTAAAATGATCTTGAAGAAGTACTTTTTATTAAAAGGCGAAACTTAAACCAGCTTGCATGAGGAGCCTCCAAGTGTTTGTTCTGGTAAAGAAATAGTCGTTAACATCAATTATTATTGACATTAGGGTCATATTGAAAACACATTACCAATTGACATGTTGGGAACAGGGTTTCCGTTAGCTGGTAATTAACGGTTTTTAGCTGGTAACATTTATTCAAAACCGGTAAATTCAAAACCTGCGGGTCAACATGTCTGGTAATAATTAGGGAGGCTCCGATCGATCGGCCGCCGGTCATTATCGGCCGATATTCACTCTTAATAGTTTGATCGGTGCTCTCTATAAAGGCTGATCAGGAGAGCTGGATCTCATCGATATGGACATAAACGCGAGTGAAGTGTAACCGGACGCGAGAGAGAGATCAGATCAGCTGCTGAGTCTGACCGAGACACGCAGCTCTGCATGAGCACCTGAAGCCCCGCCCACTGTTTAGCGAGCTGCTTGAGAAACGGACGGGCTGTCAGGAGAGAGAGAGAGGGAGGGAGAGGGGAAAAGAGAGCATCCGTTTCTCCCGTGTTATTATTCAAATGTAATGTAAACTTTTGAATAATGTACGTTATCTACTACAAGTAGTTTGTTTGAATGTAATAATTATGTTGTTTGTTGTTTGTGGAATCATTTATTGAAAAATGAATGTTAGGATTATAAACTGAAGCAATATAAAAATGAGCCCCGTGAACTGAGTTTTAAACTGAAGCATATCTGCTCATAGTCCGGTAATTACCTGCTAACGGAAACTCTGCTACACAACTCTTATTATTATTGAAATATGACCGGTAAGTTTCAAATTAGTCCGGTAAAATAAATTCTGCCCGGACATTTGACCGGCGAGAAAAAATCCTAGCGGAAACCCTGGTTGGGAAATATGCATGTTCTCTTATTCAGTAATAAGATGAGCAGACTGCTGCTTCAAATAATTAAAGTTTCTTGGTTTTAGTAAAAAAATGTAATCTTTTAATTTGTTGTTATCAACAAATGCTCATTAGTTGACTGGAGTTATAAAATATATATTAAAGTGGACCCATTATGCTATATTTGACAAATATATTGTAGGGCCATACCTATATAAAACATGTCTGTGAAGTTTTTTTTTCAAAATACCAAACAGATCCTGCATTTTAGCCATGCCTCATTTCGCTCTATTTGCTCTTTTCCAGCCCTGTTTTTGCAAGGACTGTGACAGATGACCACGCCCCCCTGCTGGTGGGGGGCGTGCTCAAAGATCAGCTGCTGGGCTCTCAGAAGAGGGGGAGGAAAAGAGAGGCTCCGTCCTGCGTGTATTATTCTTATATGATTTATATAGAGTCATTATTCATTTGTTTTAAAGCATTTCTAATTTTGTCCGGAAGATTTAAATTTAACGGACATGTTGACCGGCGAAAAAAAATCGAACTGAAACTCTGCCACACGGTCCCCTCATCCCTTGAAAGAGGCGGAGAGGTGGGTGTTTGTCATCTGCTGGTGGCAAACCGGAGAGAATTACAGCGAGGGAGGGATTGCATTGAATTACAGCAGGAGGCGCAAACGCTTGCCTCGGGGAGGGTGAAAAAGAGCCAGAGCGGAGAATAAACAGAAGGGCAACCATGCGAGGGAAGTCTTCTTTGCTGGTTTTGTGGGAGACTACAGCACCACTTACAGGCCTGGCATATGTACTACAGCGTCTACAGCGCTTTCGAGCAGCAATGGCCGGCCGTGGCCTGACCCCCCATTCCCCTGATAGGTGGAGAGTTGCCCATATAGGCGCACCCCTTTTCTGACGTCATAAAGATTAACGTCTGTTGCAGCTCCGTTTTTAAAGATTTGGGTATGGAGGAAAAGAGAGAGGGTTGTGTTTTCTGACGCTTGGTGAGTTCCCTGACACACCGGGGACACATATTCATGTATGAAAGACGTACAAAAGTGCATTTTGCATGACAGGTCCCCTTTAAGTTAATATTAAGTTGAATGTTATGTTATAATGTTGCTTCAGCAAGTTTGGTTTGAATGGAGTTCATTTTATAGTCATTTTTCTGATTCATGATTATGTGTCTTGCCTTACATTTACATAATATCTGAAATAAAGCTGACAATGTTCACATAGCAATGCTTTTATATACATTTACCTTGTTTCCTGAATATCCTGTGGGTGTTTGTCTTCAGTTATTGTTTAAGTAAATACATTGTAAGTCTATTTGTATTATAAAAGATGCTCAAATCAGGTGAGAATGTGATAAATACAAGATTTGTTGAGTAAGCAGACATCCTATTATTATCTACAGTATATGCTGGTGGGAGGATGGTCAATGTAACTACACTTAATCATTAAAACATTTTTCAGATGTTATGATTTAAAAAAAAACTGACAGAAAAATGTTGGTTCAGAATGTGATGTTGATATAATGGTTGTAGTAAACTATACATGTGGGTACATTATTAGATGTTTTCTTGTTTTTCCAAATCATTGTTTTTTTATTGCAAGTGCTCCAATGTCAAGCTATTTCTGTTAAGTATTTGTAGAGTTGTTTGCAGGTATTATTTAAAAACTTTAAAGTGATGTAACGTTTAGAGAATCATGCAGTATGTACTGTAGCAGAATGTGCACTGCGGTATATAATCACACGAGCAGGTTTACAGCACAGATTGAGGGTTTAAAGAGAAGCCGCCTGAGACAATGCTCTGTGCTAACAAGTCAATTTGCAATGGGTTGTCGTCCCATCTGGCCTGTTTGCACACACACACACACACACACACACACACACACACACACACACACACACACACACACACACACCGCGCAAAGCAGCATGTCAACCAGCCTCTTCTCAGATTTAAACAACCGAAGGAACTTTATCTCTCGCTCTATCGAAGCCACTCAACCTCGCCCTCACTCTTTTGTGTTTGGTTTATATCAGCACATAACAAGTTTTCTCTCTTTGTCTCAGGCATATTATAATATTCATCCAGCCCTCTGCTTCTTTAATCTATCCATCTCTTCATGCTTGGAAATGGTTGGAATTAGCCTAAGAACATTTGTAAATTAAGAGGTCTTATTTTAGGAGTGGCCGACTTTGACTGGGACATATATTTTACCAAAAACAAAATAGACAAATGCAAAAATTGAGAATATCATATTTAAAAGTCTAGATTGTCAGCTATGCTTTAAAATGCAAAGCTATGTTTGAAGTTGGAGACAAAAGCGTGTATGAACTGAAAGCCTGTTACATAACTGAGGATATATTACCACTCACTGTACAGGGTTATGTGAGTTACCAGGGCAGTTGTTGTACTCCGTCACCCAGTCAATGGCCTACATATTAAGATTAAATGAAATATCTAATTTGTAGGGGGCCCCATTATGCTTATTTGATGATTCATATTTGTATTTTGTGCCTCTACTGTGACATGTTTACATTCTGCAGCACCTCTTTTCTCTGTCTGGAACCAGACTACAGTGTCTTTTCTGCAAAGAAGTCTACCTTAAGACTAGATTTTAAACCACAACATTTTAGTTGGTCACACAACATTAAAACAACCTGAATACAGTTTATGACCAATCTTTTGTCAACTAAAGTCTGACAGATGATCAACATTTCAACCAACCAGAAATCTATCCAATTGTCTGACAGATCAATGATCGTTCAGGCGTAATTCAGGTTTTGTGTCAGTTTGTTATGCACGGATAATGAAAAAGCACGTTGCGAATAACCTGTATTTGACCAAAGATAAGGGCTGCTTGTAGGTTTACATTACACATCTATTCTGTCTGAAGCAAAGAGGAATGATCATCTCATTAAGACCTTAACCTTTACTGTTCAAGCCTGTTGGATACTGAAAAACACTTAGTTCCTGTAAACACTTCAGGCAATACATTATAGTTAGAGATATATCCAAACCAGCAGTAAAATACCAGTGGATCAATCATTTCAAAGCTCTATTTTCTTCAACATTATCCCTTTGTACTACACAGTCGCGACATCTCTTTAAAATGTAGTTTGGTCTGTGTCCACATTTGTATTATGTGTGTACGTTTAGACTATGTACCAACACTTGCGTGATAAACTGTGAACACAACAGTGATGAAATTAAAGCTGTGAAATTGTCGTTTGGTTTGATTCAGAAACACACAGATAAGACAGATAAAGAGAGATAGAGACAACACATATTAAATCACACAAAAGAAAAACTGCAGCTTAAATAAATACACCTGAATTATGTACTAAGAACTAAATCAAGTATGTGTACTATTATTTTATTGTGCACATATCTCTTCAGACTTTATGGACCTGGGTTGGGAGCAGTATGCACTGTACAGTAAATCTCACTTCTCAGAAATACAAATACACTTTTGTATTTCATCCTTTTTTATGGATCTGCCTGAAGAAAGCACACTCATACAGTATGCACAGATAGAGTCTAATGCACTGTTTTAAGATTCAACAAACTTATAAGCTAAAAGCAGTGTTTGGCTATTGGTTTTTTGTTGGCCCTCTAATAAAAGTTCCTTTCTGATCAAGCTGACTTTAATTGACACTAAGCTTCGATTTGTGGAGGAAAATCTGGGTTTGGAATACAAATGTCAGGTTTCAATTAAAGTTCACTTCGACCTCATACTGGATTTAATTTTGAAGGCTGTTTTTCAACAGATTTAAATGTTACCACATTATATATACATTCAATAATACCAATATTAAGTCCCTACATGTTCTAAAGATAATCACGAACACAAGTGAATTTAAATGAAGACAACAACTCACCGAGGAAAGCAGAAGGCGACACGGTGCCATTGCTCCGAGAAACCATGACGCTGATGCCAGTCTCCACAAATGGTACGGAGAACTCTACGACCTCAGACCTTTCTTCATTAATGGTGAGAGAACCGATGGCCATGTCAGCCCTGTTGGACACCACCTGGAAGACAGGACACAGGGAGTAATGTAAGGAAGGGTTAACCCTAACCCTAACGGCCCGTCCACACAGCGGCGTGCGTTGAAGCTTCCAACGCTTCTGCCCATTCACTTTGAATGGGGTGACGTCACTTTTAGCCGAACTGCATTTTCGTTGCTCGCTTCAAAAGTTTAGCAATGTTCAACTTTTGGCGCCTCTGCAGAAGCGTCAGCCAATGAAATCCTGTTTATGCAAATCTGCCAGTACAAGCGCTAGCCAGAAAATTCATTATAGCGGTAGAGAATCACCCGGTGCTGTAGTCTCTGTTCACCTACCGGGATACAAACCGGAGGAGCGAGGCATGGAGGGAGGTGGCAGAGACAGTGGGTGAAACTGGTAGGTTTTCGCCTCTTTGGGGATTTTATATCCAGTTTACTTCGTTTTAACATTGCTATTGCTTTGTATGTCGGGGGCGGGAGATTCATGTGATTGGTTGTTGGTTGCGTTGCTCGCAATAAATCCCCAAGCTTCAGACATGCCCATCAAGCCTCAACGCACGCTGCTGTGTGGACGCTCCGTAATTCAAGACGATGTAAAGGATATTTTTTTACCAGACAAAACATTTACATTTATTTTTTAGTTAACCTGCATCACCTTATAATCTTTATTCAAATGCTGTACCCCCTTCTACAAAGCGTGCTGTGCATAGAGGCATGCAGTCTGAGAAAATAAACATACAAAGTGAAAATACTTCACAGGCTTTGTCAATAATCTGGGGCTACAATGGATTGAGTTTTTCTTTTGTCTCAGCATGCAGCATGAAACTGGGCCGTGTTCCTCCTCAGAGCTGTACCGACAGCTGTAAATGAGGCTCAGGTGGTCAGAAGGTGAGGAAGTGCAGGGATTCACAGCTCTGTCATGTTTCACCTGGCAGGAAACAGAGGTTACTTGGCTGCAGCCGAGGGACTGGCTACTGACCAGAAGTTCTGTAGCAGATTAGTCTGAGTCTTGGCCTTGCCCCAAAAGTCTGTGAAGACAAAAGGCTCTGCGGTCCCTGACCAGACACCACTGACACTATGCACCATGCTCTTGGAGTCACAATCCTAAAAGCCA
Organism: Pseudochaenichthys georgianus; assembly: GCF_902827115.2. Taxonomy (NCBI): domain Eukaryota; kingdom Metazoa; phylum Chordata; class Actinopteri; order Perciformes; family Channichthyidae; genus Pseudochaenichthys; species Pseudochaenichthys georgianus. The sequence goes on along the minus strand of NC_047513.1, from coordinate 10,289,134 downwards.
TTTTCATTCTTTCACTGTTGACATTTAAATGTTTAGCGTGATTGCTATCATCTGTCAATCACTGAGGTGATATTTGTATCTTTGAAATCTTCTATTGATTGAATTTGGGATAATGCAGGTGGTGTTTTTATCTAGGTTCAGCATGGCTTTGCTGAGAGCCGAAGGATGTACTAAGGATATACGTATGTGCTGAATAACACAAAGCTACCAAATAGTAAATGGCCATAGTTAAACGGATAGGTGTGAATAAAATTAACTGGTTGTAATAGGTGGAATAACAGCAAAATAACTCTTTGTAAGTGACATGAAATGCCCCAAAGCTAATGTGTCACCTGAAATTAAGGCTATGTCACTGTTAAGTGCTGCTATGTTGTTGGAAACTGTACTCAAGAAACCTAACAAGCATGTCAAAATGGTTTATGACCAATACATCTCATCTCATCTTTTCTCCTACATTTTTAAAAGTTGCTGTCGATCAGGCTATGGATCTCAGAGCTTTGAGTGCATGAAGCATATATTAAATAAATATATTAATATATGTGACTTGCTCTATCGAAATCAGTCGGAAGTGGCAACGGTTCATTTCACAATAAACGTGGATTTGCGTAAAAAAATAGTTTTCCAGGGTGTTTTGTTTGATTTAAATAAACAAAGTCTTGGCTTTCAGAATATCAAACTTTTATTTTCAAAATCACACGACAAATACATGTTTGAAGCTTGTAAAGGGAAGAAGACAGGCACCTCTCACTCGCACTCTGCTCTTCCGCAGTCCCGCTCCCCGGGTGAAATTATGAATGTAAGGCGTATAGTAATCATAGATAACACGGCAGAGTCCGTTACAGTTTGTTTTCATCGGATTTCAAATAAACAAAGTCTTGGCTTTCAGAATATTAAACTTGTTTCGGCAAATTCAGATGATAAATACAACTTTGAAGCTTGTAACGGCATAATTACAAGCGGAGAACCGAGTAACTTGACGTCACAGCAGGCATAACAACAGCCGGTGTTTCTCACGAGTGTTTTCCCCGGGAAACAAATGCAAAAATACACAAACACACACTCGCAAGCTTCCCCAGACCAGTAATCCAAACGAAAATATTTTCCCCCGCAGTACTTTGATCATTTGCTCCACTAATAATCAATCCGATTGATGGATTCCAGAGAAGAGGAATCTTTGAAGGCCTTTTTCTCAAAATGATGACTCTGTGACAGTCATTATATAATGTGACATATTTTGCTTAATATTTTGAGTACAAAAACAATCCTGATATATATATATATATATTAGAAAGCTAGGAATATCCTCTTTCCAACAGTGTATACAACTCAACATGTGTCTTCGGGTCAATGCTACTGATTTCGATAGAGCAGGTCACATATATGAAATACAACTAACTGCTCACTTTATTACCTTAATCAAAAAATAATTGCACCATTGAACTTCTCTTAATTAATTCAGTAAGATAGTGTCACACTTTTCAAACCGTGTGAGATGCTGTTTCTCTGCCTGTCAAAATCAATCAATCTAATAATAATTATTCCATTAAATAAAAATGGGTCATTTACACACAAAAAAAAGCTTAACGGCCCGTCCACACAGCGGCGTGCGTTGACGCTTGGCGTGTCTGAAGTCAACGTGACCAACAACCAATCACATGAATCTCCCGCCCCCGACATAGCAAAAAAGGAAAAGCCCGGCTCTTCTCCACTATTGCCAAAATGGATGCCGGTTTTGTAGCAAGGGTAGCACGGGCAAGTGTAGTAGCAAGGGTGGCTTTAGTGTATGCAATGTCTCGCAGGAGGCCATGTAGTGTGCGTCGCTGTTGGGTACATCCGATACTCAGAAAACGTCTGCAATGGGGGGAATACCACGTGCTGGTCCAAGAGCTCCGCCTGGATGGTGTACTGTTTCAGCAGTACTTCAGGATGAGCAAAGACGTGTTCGACGAGTTGCTCGGAAAAGTGGGTCCACTGATTTCAAAGGCAAACACCCATATGCGTTTGTCAATCGGACCCGCCGAGCGACTCGCCATCTGCCTACGGTATGTTTTGTGTATGTCTACTTCTGTAACCTGACTCTGTATATAAAAAGAGAGAATGCATGCCATGGAGGAATGATGAATGAAGTCTGTGATTTAGTTCAGATGGATGACATTAATTAAGATAGCTAGGTAAATACAGTTGTGTGTGTGTGTGTGTGTGTGTGTGTGTGTGTGTGTGTGTGTGGTTGAACAGAGAGTGTGTGTGCAGTGTAGTTGAACAGATAGTGTGTGTGTGCGCGTGTAGTTGAACAGAGTGAGTGTGTGTGTGTGTGTGTGTGTGTGTGTGTGTGTGTGTGTGTGTGTGTGTGTGTGTGTTGAACAGATAGTGTGTGTGTGTAGTTGAACAGATAGTGTGTGTGTGTAGTTGAACAGATAGTGTGTGTGTGTAGTTGAACAGATAGTGTGTGTGTGTAGTTGAACAGAGTGTGTGTGTGTGTAGTTGAACAGAGTGTGTGTGTGTGTAGTTGAACAGAGTGTGTGTGTGTGTAGTTGAACAGAGTGTGTGTGTGCAGTGTAGTTGAACAGAGTGTGTGTGTGCGCGTGTAGTTGAACAGAGTGTGTGTGAGTGAGGTTGAACAGAGTGTGTGTGTGTGTGTGTGTGTGTAGTTGAACAGAGTGTGTGTGTGTGTGTAGTTGAACAGATAGTGTGTGTGTGTGTGTGTAGTTGAACAGATAGTGTGTGTGTGTGTAGTTGAACAGATAGTGTGTGAGTGAGTGTGTGTGCGCGTGTAGTTGAACAGATAGTGTGTGAGTGAGTGTGTGTGCGCGTGTAGTTGAACAGAGTGTGTGTGTGTGTGTGTGTGTGTGTGTGTGTGTGTGTGTGTGTGTGTGTGTGTGTGTGTGTAGTTGAACAGATAGTGTGTGTGTGTAGTTGAACAGATAGTGTGTGTGTGTAGTTGAACAGATAGTGTGTGTGTGTAGTTGAACAGATAGTGTGTGTGTGTAGTTGAACAGATAGTGTGTGTGTGTAGTTGAACAGAGTGTGTGTGTGTGTAGTTGAACAGAGTGTGTGTGTGTGTAGTTGAACAGAGTGTGTGTGCGCGTGTAGTTGAACAGAGTGTGTGTGTGCGCGTGTAGTTGAACAGAGTGTGTGTGTGCGCGTGTAGTTGAACAGAGTGTGTGTGAGTGAGGTTGAACAGAGTGTGTGTGTGTGTGTGTGTGTGTGTGTGTAGTTGAACAGAGTGTGTGTGTGTGTGTGTGTGTGTGTGTGTGTGTGTAGTTGAACAGAGTGTGTGTGTGTGTGTAGTTGAACAGAGTGTGTGTGTGTGTAGTTGAACAGATAGTGTGTGTGTGTGTAGTTGAACAGATAGTGTGTGTGTGTAGTTGAACAGATAGTGTGTGAGTGAGTGTGTGTGCGCGTGTAGTTGAACAGAGTGTGTGTGTGTGTGTGTGTGTGTGTGTGTGTGTGTGTGTGTGTGTGTGTGTGTGTGTGTGTGTGTGTGTGTGTGTGTGTGTGTGTGTGTGTGTGTGTGTGTGTGTGTGTGTGTGTGGAGAGACACATACTTTTTTTTTTAAATCATGTATATTATTTTTTTCTCAGGTAACTGGCAACCGGTGACTCGTACAGGACCATAGCATTCAGCTATCGGGTCGGGCATGCAACCGTGGCTGTCATCGTCAGGGAGGTTGCGGGTGCCATCTGGACCGCCCTGGTCGAGGAGACCATGCCGGTACCACAGACAGAGGACTGGAGAGCCATCGCTGCTGGAACTTTCCGAATTGCGTTGGTGCCATTGATGGGAAGCACGTGGTGATCCAGGCTCCGACAAATTCTGGGTCCCTGTACTTCAACTACAAGTCCACCCACTCCTTGGTACTGCTGGCTGTCGTGGATGCCCAGTACCTCTTCAGGGTAGTGGATGTCGGAGGTTTTGGAAGGAGCAGCGACGGTGGGAGCCTGCGGAATTCTGCATTTGGAGAGAGCCTCAGAGATGGCAGTCTGCAGCTACCACCTGACACCATCATCCCAGGAGCAGAGCGGCTCGGCCTTCTTCCCCATGTGTTTGTTGGAGATGAGGCTTTTCCGCTGATGGACAACCTGCTGCGTCCGTTCCCTGGACGTCAGCTCACAGGAGGATGTTCAACTACCGCCTCAGCCGGGCCAGGTTGGTGGTTGAATGTGCGTTAGGCGTCCTCTCATCCCAGTGGAGAATGTTCCGGCGTGTCATCACCACCAGCCCGGAGGTAGCAGAGTTGTGTGTGAAGGCCACCTGTGTGTTGCACAACTTCCTCCGCAGGAAGACGATAGGAAGGACATCAAGCACACCTGTCGCAGAGTCCACGGATGAAGCTCCAGCTACTCCAACCCTGCGTGATGCACCGAGGATGGGCTCCAACAATGCCACACGCAGATCCATCCAACTGCGGGACACCTTCTGCAGCTATTTCAATGAGGAGGGTGCAGTGCCATGGCAGCAGAATGTGGTGTAGGGTCACCATGGCTCTTTTAAGAGCCTCCAAACCAAAAGCTCTTTTAAGAGCTACCCATATTTTCTTTAAAAAGCAAATATTCCATATGAGCCATTTTAAAAACAAACATTCCTAATAAACATGTTTCTTAAATTGATAGTATGCATTGCTAACAACCTTTTTCCTTCAGCCCTGTTTTTACTGATAAACCACTCGTGATTTCAAAAGGTTTTCACATGAACAATTATACAGAAGACAGCACATTATACATCGACATACATGAAGCTTCTGTATCTTCCGTATGTTGTAACTGACAAACGACATGAACAAGTGAAGACCCAGTATAGCCATAACATACTTTAAATAACTTTTATTTATAATAATGTATATGTAATATTGTGAGTGAAGTGTGTGCAGTGATGAGTGCAGTGATGAGTGTAAAACATGTAGTGTGGATCAGTATGGCTGTAAATAACAAAAAAAAAGTGATGAATCAGTCTTCCTCCTGCTCTGCTTCAGAAAATGCCTTATGAATGGCAAATTTCAGCCTTATTTTCTTTGCCATGGACATCCTTTGCAATGAAGGCAAGAGGCCCCGGAGAAACAACTCGTCCTCGTCCACCACTGGACGAGGTTGAGGTAGTGACATGGAGAGAACAGGAGCGATGGCTGACGGCAACCCTTTCTCAAAGGCGGACATCTCCCTTCCCCTTCTCCTTTTTCCCCGGCCCTCAACATTATCCTCCTCCTCTCCTGCCTGCCCTGCCTCAGTTTGCTGGTTGCTGGCTGGCTGAGTCTCACCAAGGCTTTCATCTTGCTGGCTTTGGCTCTCATCCTCTGGCACCTGGCTGGGGTCAGGAGTAGTACAGGGGGGTGGAGGCAGGGTTTGCCGGGGGATATTGCTGGACGTCTCACGGTCAATGAGAAATGGGGTTAAAAAACCCATCACTGCCGTGAAACGCCAGGTCTTATATCCCCCTGACGACCCTGCGCCGCTTCTTTTTGCCTCCTTCTCCCTAGCTTTCTCCTTCCGGAACCTGTCCCTCAGAGACTTCCACCTTGTCCTGCACAATTCCTCTAATGAAATGAAATAATAAAGTTAATTTGTTGAACTACTTGAAGAATTGACTAAATTATTCCTACATTAATGAAAAGCAAATCCCTTTATCACTGTCATTAGCATAAAAGGTTTTACATTCACACTTTATATGATGAACATTTATGACATTGTCTATGGTGCTTTTTTATGCTACATTCCATGCTGGCTAAATATACTGTCTATGCTTGCAAGCTGTCCATTCAATGTTAAAATTAAGTACACTGGATATATCAAATCAAGTTTTATTTATATAGCACATTTATAAACATTTATAAACGATTTTTGGTCGAGCCAAAGTGCTGTACATATAATAAAACTAGCCTACAGTAGAGACACGTTACAGCTAATACAACATCACAGTTTATTCAGAATATCATATATAATATAAACTCCCCAAACTGGCGAAAACCTACCAGTTCCACCCACTGTCTCTGCCACCTCCCTCCATGCCTGGCTCCTCCGGTTTGTATCCCGGTAAATGAACAGAGATTTATCATATAGCACCGGGTGATTCACTACCGCTATAATTAATTTCTCCTCCATTTTTTGGAATATGAGGAAAATACCTGCGTAGTCTCTCCCAGCATACACCCGGTTTGATTGGCTAGCGCTGTACTGGCAGATTTGCATAAACGGGATTTCATTGGCTGACGCCTCCATCGAGGCGTCAAAAGTTGAACATTGCTCAACTTTTGACGCCAGCTACGCGAGCAACACTCCACGTCGCTTCCCAAAATGCAGTTCGGCTAAAAGTGACGTCACCCCATTCAAAGTGAATGGGCAGAAGCGTTGGAAGCCTCAACGCACGCCGCTGTGTGGACGGGCCGTAAAACAATACCTGTGACACTCCTGGGAGTGCTTTTTCGCTGCATATATTTTCTATTGGGAACATAAACATATTATATCCGGAAGATTCATGGTCTGAGCATGAGAACATTTTTAGGACATAGGAAATAATTGCTAGATTTGAAAGGCATTCATGTAAGGACTAAGGTCAAAAACTGGCTGAATGACATTTTGAAATACAGGGGAAATGATTATCAAAGCAAAGCCTTTCACTGAAGGTACAAGGAGACAGTAGACGTCTAATGAAGGCAAACATATTATCCTGGGTGAATTTTACTTGTCAGGATCAGAGATGGGGTCGTTACTAAAAAAAAGTAATATATTGCATATTACTTTAAAAAAAAGTAATATATTACACTACTTCGTTACTCTCTACATAAAGTAACTCGTTACTTTACTCGCAGGGCCGGCCCGCCCCTCCTTGCAGGCAGATCACGCAGACTGCTAAAGTTTCAAATGTTCTCTTTAGTTCAGTTTCCATTGTCGCATAAGACTGATCCAGATCCTGAATGTTTTCCTATCTGACCGTGGCTGTCCTCTGTCTCCTGCTATCTGTATATTTTGCGCAGTCTATCTCTGCTCACGCTGTTGCGTCGCCGTGTTGGCCATGTGTTGCACTGGAACCAGACACCGCATAGACTTCAGCCGAGCACGTACGAACTGCGCATGCGTGAGGGGCAATAACTCTCCTTACCAGCAGGCGGCGGTAGTGTGTATTCGTCATTCAAAACAGGCAACAACCGGAAAACAGAGAAGAAGAAGAACAGACTACGTGATATAAACAAACAACAAATAGATGTGCGTTAGCTTCACCTTAGCATGTGTTCTTTGCAGGTGTTTGTTGAGGTTTGATTATGACTGATTTTAGTAAGTAACGAAGTAACGCGTGTCGGGGCAATGTTAGTAACTGTAGTGTGATTACTGAATTATAAAAGTAGCGCGTTACACTACTCCGTTACCGACAAAAGTAATATTATTAAAGTAACGCGTTACACCCAACTCTGGTCAGGATGTAAGAGGCAAGCGCACAGGTTATATTTAAACGTTTTTGTGATAACTAGGGGGTGGCTACTAGAACCCATTGAGAATAAAACACTTTATTTCCTGCATTCTGGTAACATTTCTTTACACATTTCGTCCTGTTCTGCATCAATTTATGTTGAGATTTCTGTATGTCTATATGTTAAAACCAAATCAGGCATCAAGTGAAAATGATATATCGCTTCATCACCACACATTATTTAGGCAACATTTACTCTCTCTTTTGTCTCCTATTATACTATTTGTAGCCATATATTATAGGTCTCAGATATATATACAAATGTCTATGAAGTGTTTTGCTCAAAATACCAGATTACCCATTCTAGCCATGCCTCATATCGCTCTATTTCAGCCCTGTGGAGCATGCAACAGCTCTCTTCTGTGATAAAATATGTTTCTACCCAGATTCTCAGCTAAATGTTTCCATGATTAAACGCCATATTTCAATGTTCCAAACCACATCAAGGATTATTTCTGAAATAGTATGGAGCTCAAATGCTTTTTCTCTCAAAGGTTTACCAAAAGGTGAGTATATCCAGCTTTTTTACACATACTCTCACCAGTACAGCGTTAGTTCTGAGTGTTAGCGATGCTTGCTAATGTAAACAAAGACCATATTACTTCCAAAACACATTGCGCAGTGTTTCTGATACAGCAATATTTCTGATAGGGCCGTGGGCATAAAGCCAGCCCACATTGATATTGATATACTTTATTAATCCCCGTGGGGAAATTGTTTCTCTGCATTTGACCCATCCTAGTGTTAGGAGCAGTGGGCTGCCATTTTGAACAGCGCCCGGGGAGAACATTTGAGTAATGTCGTCATGACCGCAGCAAATCTGGATCATCTCCCTTGAACCCCCATTTTTAGAAATGTGGGTAAGGAGGAAAGAGAGAGGGTTGTATTTTCTGACACTTTGTGAGTCTCCTTACAAACCGGGGACACATATTTATGTATGAAATACATCAAAAAGTGCATTTTGCCTAATAGGTGACCTTTAATGTGCAAGTGGCACTTATTCATGTCATTGAATGAATACACTTATCGTTATTTATAAACCCCTTAACTTAAGTTGCTGTGTTTAAGCAAGATGTTTGCTCATCTTCAAAATGTTCTAAACATTCAAAACACCCATATCTAGGTTCTGGAGGATTTGTAAAGTTTCAATTCTGTCCTACCAAAATATTGGTAGGGACGTATATCTGGGATCTTTATTTGATACTACACAATTGCTAAGAGTTTGTTAATACAAATAAATAAAAAATGGTTGAGTTGAGTGATGAAAGCAATGCAAGCGAGAAACCACAAATTTGCTTCTTCTTCTTTTTGTATTGTTAATACAGGTTGCTGGTGTGGATTGAAAACAATTACTGCTGCAGGTAGAAGGAAACTACGGTGACTAGCATTTCAGAAAAAACTACCGCATTTCAAACATTACAGAAAGGGTATTCATTTAAGCCCCTGTCACACTGTCCCAAAATAGACACCAGATGGACACACGATAAAGGAAATGTTCAAATTGGGCTCTGATCGTAACAACATCGTTCGTGAGGGCAAACAATTATTTTTTCAAAGTGACACACATTGGATCAACCTATGGATTAACCTTCAGCCGCGTTCTTTCTCGTTTTAATGTCATTGAACACGACTTTTGATCGGAATAACAGCTAAGGTGAGGATATCTCCGTGTTTTGCTACCTAAAGCTACGTCGTGTGTTGCCTGTATTTGCTTCCCCTGTCACGAGTTGTGATTGCTCAGTGATAATCCTTATATTTCTATAATCTGTGGACTCTCAGGATGTTATCTAAGCTTGTTTGTGCAGATCCAATAAGTATATTGATCGGTATAGCTAGAGTTCTGTGCTAACGGCCTTAAGATTTGTTTCGCTCGTGGCTAATTCAGAGGCTCAGCGTTAGCTTTGTGTTTTTTTGTTGCAAAAAAACAAAAAAAGAGATCAGTTAGCTGAGTTCCTCCCCGTTACATAGATATGAAACATTCATAGTTTATTAAATATTAAGAAGCCCTCAGACGCTGTTTCCTGCAGATGATGCGTTTTCCCACCCGGGGGTTCAACAGGTTAAGACATCGTATGATCACCGGTGGAGTTTCTCAGGCTCCGACAGCAACTTCGTGAGCGGTGGTAAAATCTTTGGCATGCCAAAAAATTGCCGAAGGAGCTTGCGAAGGTTCATTTTCGTGTTGAAATCGTGTGTCCATTTTGCCTTTCGTAAGGCACTCGTGAGGGCATCTTGTCAAATCGTGTCATCTTCGTCTGATCATCGGTGCCATCGGGCATTTTTCGCCTCACGAAGACAATAGGAAGGAAACAAGAAGCTGCCCGATTGTCTTAATAAGGCAACACGACTACGTGAAGCCCTCGCAATGCCGTCGCGTAGCCATCGTATTATAGTACGATGACATCGAGATGGGACACCGGTGTGCAATGTTTCCTTGTAGATCGCTTCTCTGGTTGTTTTATTGCACAACAAAATCATGTAAACATATTATGTAAATAACCCAACAATGTCCCACTATCTAGCTCCTTATATCCGTTAGCGCAGCTAGCTAGCACCAGATGCTAACAACAACAATGCACGTAAGGTCTCTCTCTCGCTCGCTCGGGCCACACATACACACACCCTCCCGGTCCTCCCAATAGCCATTCGGTGCCTGCCGGTGAGCGTGGAAGTGTGGTCTGCCACAAGCGGGCGGCAGGAGCGGGGCTGTCAGCATCAGCTTGTAGATGGTATTTTAAACTCGATGCGCTCTGAAACTACGGGGAGGCCGAGAAAAAAAAATACACATGCGTTAATCGCGTTAAAATAATTAGTGGCGTTAATTTTTTTTTGCGCTATTAACGCGTTAACTTGACAGCCCAACTTTAAACACAAGTCATGTGCACAGAAATGCTGTTCAACAACACACTCTCACTCCATAATCGTCCAGGAGCGACGTTTGGTCAGGGTCCCGTGGTGTGCAGTTGTGACGCTCCTAGGCTCCTTCAGCTTCATAAAGGGACGCAAATAGCTTTCAACTCATTGCAATGTATTCCCATCTGCGGCGGGATTTGACGCTCATGGAAGCACGGCATTTGTTTGTGTCGGCTGCCCTTAAAGGCAATGTGAGCATCCATTCCCATTGGATAATGGAGAATTGTACACCCGGAAGTAAGTATTCCCCTTACTGTCGATTGATTTTACAGTGATATCTGCACTACTCATCGACTAAAAAACACCAGATTATCCTTGTTAATTACACAACATTGATTGGTTTAAATGGTGTGCAATGCTTTTGTATTTTTCCCTTTCGATTCGGAGAAAGATATATTTTTTCGGAGTAAAGGATGGCAGAAGACACGACACTACCCAGAATCCCCAGCTATCGTTTATGACTACACCATGTGATCGATCGATCGTTGTTTGCTTCTGGTGCTAGTAGCCGAGTCTCAAACGTTTTGGTCACGATTAATGTAAACAATTATTTCCGAGGCACACATTTATATGATCATTATAGTTATAAAAAAATAAGAGAATACATGAAAAACAGGTATGAAATACTATATGACAGTAAAAAATAAATAAAGTCTAAAAGGGGAGTGATTATATCCATAAAGAAAAAAATCTTCCCGGGGGAACATGCACCCGGACCCTCCGATGTTAGGTCCACTCCCCACTTATAAAAATAACACTTTACCCCTGCTTACACCTATATGCCGTGAGCTGATTATCGAGCCTTCATTGTAACAGTCACACTGTGTATTTGCATGGGGATTGTTGCAGTAGAAAATTCCACTGTAGCGACCGGTACATTAATGGGAAACCCTAAATGTTTGAGCACCCTCTATGAAACGTCAAGCTACCCCACAGCACCCCCAAAATAAATCGCTGGCGCAGCCATAACTTATTGTTCTAGTAAAGGGATTGCACAATTGTATTATGTATTTATTTTTTGACCACACAGACTTATGGAGCATTGTTTTATTATCACTGTTCTAGCAAAGGAATGCACACGTTCATATTGATGTATTTTAATAAATGTTAACTTGGCCCATGACAGGACTATTTGTATTGGGGGGGGCCCAACTTTTTTTTTTCTCAGAAAAAAGGCAGAAAAAGTTTGAGAACCACTGCCCTAAAGGAATACACTTTCCGTAATTGTTTTAATGCTGTAGTCGTGTTTTGTGAAATGTTGTTTTGACTTGCACTTCAGGGCCACCGTAGAAAACCGCCAAGGACAGGACAATGTGAGATACAACAGTATTCACACAGACTCAGCTGGCCCTGGCACGTATGCTCATCTGCCACCATAATTAAGCAACTTAATGAGTCACTGACAGAAGCTGGGCTGGAGGCAGCTGGGGACTGAGAGAGAGAGAGAGACAGCGAGGGAGAGAGAGACAACCTGCATCTCAGAGGCCTCTCTGAGACAGAAGGCTCGTTAGCAACGACATTAGGACTGTTAGCAAATACTGATATTTTTTGTATTTAGGTTATGTTAACACACATAATCAGACAAATCTTCACTCACACAAACACATTTTTACCTGAGAATATCTTTGTCAATAGTTGTGATGGTAAAATATGATGCCAAACATAAAATATGACATACATTACTAGGTAATATGTATTAGCACCACCTCAAGCATCCACTTTTCCTGTCCACTTTTATATGCAGTAGTTCACTGTAGTACAGACCTGGGTAGTGATGGGGTGTTTGATTGTTGTTATATGGGAGGGAGCTATTTTCCTAACAATGATCTAAACATAAGTCTTAAACAACCCCTTGAAAGCATTGGAAGTACATGTCCTCACTGAATTGGTCACCAACTGAACATGGTCCTCACATATAGAGTAGGACAATCACACAAACACACAGAAAATGTTCATGCCCTGTCTAACCCCATGTTAAACCAACGTCATTAATCCAGGCACCAGAGGGGGATTAGCATTCTGGAAACAGCAACGTTTATGACACACACACACACACACACACACACACACACACACACACACACACACACACACACACACACACACACACACCACACACACACACACACACACACACACACACACACACACACACACACACACACACACACACACACACACACACACACACACACACACACACACACACACACACACACACACTCCAGCACTAATCTTTCTAAAAGCTTCCCTCCATTTTTTTCTCTCCTTCAATTCAGGTCCATTCCTCTCTTGTTGGGTCAGGTTTTAAAGGATTTGAAGCAGGATGAAAATAATTTCACAGGAGCCCTCAAATCAAACCACCTTTTTGTAATCACAACAAGAAGGGAAAAACAGGCTACAAAAAAAAAAGACGATATTACTGTACAGGAAACCTAGAGAAGAAAAACACAGCAATAGTAGCTTAATCTTAATGAGAAACACACCAAACAATATCACGGTGTGTTTGTGATTTGGGCTGCTGAACTTTAGAATGTACTCCCAGACAGAAAGCTGTCCGCAAGCTTATTCAAGTCCCATTGGAACAAACATTTGTATAAACCTATACATTTAATCTCTCACCCATGTTGCTGTGACGGGGATGTTCATGTGTTTTCTGCACATTTTGACAGGATCATTTTCTCATGTTTTCTGTAGCTTTAAAGGAATAGTTCTATATTTATGTATTAAAACCTGTTAAACCCCATGCCCCTGCCCACGGGGACAAAACGCAACCATTTTCATGAAACTGTGTCTCAGGGCTTCTTAACATTTAACAACCTATTCATGTGTCATACCCACTTAGCGGGAAGAAACTCAGCTAACTGACGATATGAACCATTTTTACCGAAACAAAACACAAGTCTAACGCAGAGCCTCTGAATTAGCACTAAGAGAAAGAGTGCTAATGCACATAACACACGTTAGGGATCTTTTATACTTCATCAGATCTGCACAAACAAGATATCATCTGAAAGCTGAGATTCCACATATTCCAATGGTATAAGTATCATCAGCGAGCGATCAAAACTTGCGGCAGCGAAGGCAAGCAAAGACTGGCTACCATTAGCAGCTAGCATTTGCTTTCCGATTTTTACATAAAAATGGAATTATGGATTATAAATTCAATCATTTTTTTATACATAGACGTTCAAAACCTATGGATTAACCGATTCAGCCGCGGTTTTTCTCATTTTAATGCCATTGAACACGTCTTTTGATCAGATTGACAGCTACGGTGGTGAGACGATCTCCCTAGAAGCTCTGTAAAGGTACGTGTTGTGATGACTGTATTTGCTTCCCCCGTCGCGAGTCCGGATCACTCAGTGATGATACTATATACCTACATAATCTGTGGAGTCTCAGCTTTAATCGGATATCTTGTATGTGCAGCTACGATAATTAATAAGGGTACTTTTATCTTGAGTTCTGTGCCAATGTCCATTAGCATTTTTCGCTCATGGGTCATTTAGATGCTTCTTATGAGATTTGTGTTTTGTTTTGGTAAACATGGTTTGTATCGTCAGTTAGCTGAGATTATTTCCGTTAATCTGGTATAACACATTAATAGTTTGTTAAATATTAAGATCCCCTGAGACACAGTATCGTGAAAACATTTTTTTTTACATTACGTTTTTTTTACATTACGTTTTTTATGAATTGAACAACAGAAAAATAATCGTTAGATTAGTCGACTAATCGATCAAATAATCGCCCGATTAATCGTTTTCGAAATAATGGTTTCCCCCCAGCACTATAAAACACAAAATATATGTTTAGACATTTTGACAGGCATCTTCATTGTAGCCTCAACAATCAAGTTCTAAGTAGTGCACTATGAAATAAAAACTACTACACTTGTAAGAGCCATTTAGGCACATTATTTTATGGTAATGAATTATGGTTTTGTGAGCCAATTTAATATTCTTTAATTTAACTTAAATTAGCTGAATAACTATGAATTATTATTTTACTGTTTTGTAACGTGTTATCTTGCTTATGGACAGCTCTAGTTTACGTTTTGTTATTATTTACAAAAAAACAATCGTAGGAGCTTGCTCAGGTATAAATGACAATGCCAGCATGACACAGCAGGAAGTCTAGAGAGGAAGTTGGAAAAAGTCTGAGGGATCTTGTTTGTTTATTTGTTTAAATACCGTGCAAATGTTGCACGTCAGCAGTGGGCCGCCAGCTGATCTATTGAACCTCTCAATAAAGCACCTGAATGGAACGAGTAAGTATCTGATTGATTGAATATACGCGAGTCAATACTCAAACTCGTCTCCTAGACTAAGTGGCCTTTGAACATTAATTTTCTTTTGAAAAATTGGCCACTACAACACTCAACACATGTGGCAGTGTACACATTAACAACAACTACATTAGTTAGGTTCTTCAGGAGATTGGCATTGCTGTTATTCAATGTGGACAATGCTTTCTGTCCTGCACAGTTTACATTTGACCGTAATATTTTTTGCGTCCTTAATCCCCACAAATTGAAAATAGTGGTTATATCTCCAAGTTGTAAATGCGCTGCTGCTCTCGCTGATACTTGCATCTGCCATTGTGTGTGTGTGTGTGTGTGTGTGTGTGTGTGTGTGTGTGTGTGTGCTGGTGGTGGGCGTATGTGTGTGTTAGCAAGTGTTTGTGTGTATTTTGTGTCTGTGTATTTTCCCCATAAGGCAAGACCCGCCCAACTCTGTCTCTGATTGGCTTACCCTGAAATGTTACCCCGCGTTAACCAATCATCACTCCTCTCTGGTCACTTTCACTTTAGGGTTATTCACCTGTATTTGCCTGTAAACTACATCCGCAGGGAGATTCGGTTCAGTTGGATCACATAATGTAACGCACCCATTTAAATCACAGTAACTATAACGGCGTTACTGAATGGGAATAGGTAACAAGTAACGTTATTTGTTACCGCAAAAGGTAGTCGCGTTACAGTAACGCGTTAGTTTGTAACGCGTTAGTCCCAACACTGCCTGCGACTATATTCCGAAGCGATTTATTTATTGAATTTCGTCTGACTGCACCGTTCAAACTCCGGCCAATATATGGCCCAATAAACAATCGTGACAACTGAAAACTGCTATAACATTGAAGAAGAAAAAAGTCACGTAACTTTCCAGGATGTTGTGTGATGAATCGACACAGCATGGGCTTCAGTGACGACCATCGGGATTCAGAAAGGTCTAATCGGAGCTGATTCTGAGGGAGAGTCTGAGCGCAGCCCGGAGCAGGACATACTGCTTCATCGACACCAGAGTTGGCGGAAGTGTTTAACAGCGACTGTATAAATACAGTTATAATTCCGAGTGGCTAAGCTAATTAGCGGCTAGGCTAATTAGCGTATCAGTATTATGTGCCGTAGCTCAGTCAGTCGGACAGTTAATAACAGTGTGCCATGTCTGTATTGTGTTTACAGTTTCACCAATGTATTACACTTCAGTAAAGCTGACATCTGTGCTGGAAAGTGTTTAACTGGATGGATAGCTAGCTCGGTGAGAGTGAGACCTTCACAGCAGCACAGAGGATGAAGACTTCAGTGGATAAATGCGACTTTTAGCCTACACCGAAGCAACTTATGTTATTTTTCTCGACACATATTTTGACAAGAGCGACTTATACTCCGGTGCGACGTGGTGATGTGACGTGCAACGTGGATGTTAAAGGACATTGTGTGTTTCTTGTCCTCAGAATAAATGCCAGATGACATAGGAGATGCTTCGCTGTCCATTTTTCCACATAATCTATTGATAACAAGTCACCTACAGAACTTGTGACCCGTTAAAACATTGATGCTCTCTAGTCCAGCTGTTTTTGTTATTTGCCCATGATTAAAGTGCAGAAGAGTGCAGCTTTGGGTTTTGTTTTATAAAAGGTCGTTTTTATTTCCATTTTTTGTAATGTTCCTCATGTAAACAGTATATAATTATATATGTTTTCAAAACGTTTAAAAAGTTATTTCAATTAAAATGTAAACTTGAGTGGCTGTAGATCCTTCATTGTCATCAACAGTTTTTGTTTGTTAAAATGCTTAACTAATGATAAGATAATGGTGAAGAAATTATGAGTTAATGGGTAACTACTGTTTTTGATTCATTACTTTTACTTGAGGGGACACAAACTGCTTAATAACGTAAGGTAATCATTAGGTAATGGGCAGTGGCGTTTTTATATGTACAAAAGTGGTGGGGCACAAACAACTTGGATGTCTATAAGCTTCTGCATTGAGGTTCATGGCTGGTGAGGCACTGGCACTGACTCTTCAGGTTTACAAATATTATATTTTGACCTAAATATTATTTTCAAAAGCTTTTTTAGTCTGATGCTTCGATTAATTTTAAACAGACAGTTCAACAAAAGGATACCCACATTTTTTTATCATTTACATATTGAATTGTTCTCTCTTAGTAAGATCCCATTTTCAATAAAATGGTGGTCTTACCTTGACTTGAAGATGAAGTCCATCTGCCTATCCTTCTGGACAAAAATCTCTATTACTTTTTTGTAAAAGTCCTCCTTATCTTCTTGTAGTTTCAAAAGTCTATCATAAATCTAATCGATAGATTTATGATTAGAAAATTAGAAAAGTAGGGTAGACATGTGGATATTATCCAGCTGAACAAAACGTGCATTTATCTAACAGGTACGTTTCCCACAGATCTTATTTGGAGCTATTTTCTAAAATCCTATGGAGAAATCTCATTGCATTTTTGTCGAGGGAAGCCATGCGCAGCTTACTTCCGGGTTTTAGGATGCGTCACTGCAGCTCTCTCGTCTCCTCTTCACACACCACACTTTTCGCGGCACACGTACTTACAGCCAATCAGCTCTGAATTATGTGAGATGATGTATGGGGATGGCAGCCTGATGGCAGCTCAATGCCCCTGTGGTCATTATTTTTTTTGCCACACACATTAAATAGGAAAATATTCTGAGCATGTGCAGTGTAGTTTTTACAGTCACCATTGACTTAGACAGTGAGAGGGAGGGGCATGATCGGGTTTTGTCCCACATGGCTCTAAACAGCTCAATATGCACACACTGTAGAGTAGACACTAATTAGAAGAACACAGACTAAAACAGCAATGTACAGACGAATCAGATGATTAAACATGATCTTAAAATATATTTTATATATTTCTTAATTTATTTTTTGCATTTTTTTGTAATCATTATTTGTAATACTTTCTGCTGACACTATGTGGGGCTGTGCCCCACCTGCCCCTAATGACCAGTCGCCACTGGTAACTGCTGTTTTTGATTCATTACTTTACTTGAGGGGACACAAACTGCTTAAGTAACATTAGGTAATGGGTAACTACTATTTTTGTATGCGTTACTTAAACCTCTTAAGCCCCACGGACCCGAGCTCGGGTCCGAAAATGCTATATATGTAGCAACAGTGCTATATCTGAAGTGTCATTCATGAAACTATTAATATTCCATACCCATCTGACCGGAGGAAACTTGGCTAACTGACGATACGAAAAAAAAAAAATTCTCACAAGAAGCCTCTAAATGAGCCCATGTCAAAAACGGGCAATTGCTATTTCTGCTCATAACTCACAAAAACGATCATTTATAATTCATACTTTCTGCACAAACAACACATTTTCTGAAAGCTGAGATTCCACAGATTCCATGGCTATACACCCCATCACTACAGGCACAACATTAACCGAGCTAGCAGCCAGAACATAGCAAGTAAACAATATCAGTTTTCAAATCCATGACAATAATTAGGTCTTACCTTGGCTGTTTTGTGATCAAAAGTTGTGTTCAAAGGAATAAAAACGCTGCTCAGGGTTAATCCAATGTCTCTTGTCACTTTAAAATGATTACTGATAATCAATCCTTTCATTCACGGCAGAAGAGTAGGTCCTACGATTAACAGTCCGTGGCTTCAGCTGCGGGAGATGCAGTTTACTCATAGCTCCCTCTCCGTAGGCGTAACGTATTTACGTATTTTACGTACTGCTACTCGATTTGATTGGCTCTAACGATTCAAAAAAGGTGTCAATCACCCAAATCGACCAATGGGTTCCAGAGATAGGAGCTTGCGTAAGTATAAATAAAGGAAGTATAGCTGGTTTACGCACAGCCCACTCTTTTGAAGCAGCATACTAGGCTATAGCATAGCATGTCCCGCAGCGACAGGAGAGCAGAGAACGGCAGATCGATCAGCAAAACAGCAGGATTTGTTTTCTTTGTCTTCATTGTAACAATGGCAACCAGAAAGAATACTTTTTTGTCCGTC